>NC_054482.1:30901665-31100323 GCF_017639515.1 Carcharodon carcharias | reverse complement strand
TCCAGGTAATTCTGTTTTTGTTTTATGTTTTACCAAGTCCATTGATCTAGCTGATCTTTACCAACTTCAATGGATTTTTTGGAATGCCTGGAGGCAGTACATCACTTTTAGGTAGATCGTTCCCTAAGATAAGGTTAACATCATTAATAAACACTTTTGACACCACACTCATAATGACAGAACCACTGACAAAAACACAGCTTAAATTGACTGCACAATGGAACGTATGAACATATGAATTAGGAGCAGAAGTAGGTCATTCGGCCTCTCAAGCCTGCTCCACCGTTTAATAAGATCTGATTGTAACCTCAACTCCACATTCCCACCTACCCCTGATAACCTTTCACCCCCTTACTTATCAAGAATCTATCTAGCTCTGCCTTAAAAACATTGAAACACTCTGCTTCAGCTGCCTTTTGACGAAGAGAGTTCCAAAGACTCATGACCCTCTGAGAGCAAAAAATTTCTCCTCATCTCTGCCTTAAATGGGCGATACCTTATTTTTAAACAGTGACTCCTAGTTCTAGATTCTCCCACAGGAGAAAACATCCTCTCCACATGTCAAGAACCTTCAGGAACTTAAAGGTTTCAATCAAGTCGCCTCTTACTCTTTTAAATTTCAGTGGATACAAGCCTAACCTGTCCAACCTTTCCTCATAAGGCAATCTACCCATTCCAGATATTAGTCTGGTAAACCTTCTCTGAACTGCTTCTGATGCATTTACATTGTTCCTTAATTAAGGAAACCAATTCTGTACACAGCACTCCAGATGTGGTCTCACCAATGCCCTGTACAACTGAAGCCTCCCTGCTTTTGTATTAAATTTCCCTCGCAATAAATGAGAACACTCTTCAGCTTTCCTGATCACTTGCTCTACCTGCATACTAGTGCAATTCATGCACTAGGACACCCAAATCCCTCTATATCTCAGAGCTCTGCAATCTGTCACCATTTAGATAGTAAGCTTCTTCCTGCCAAAATGGACAATTTCACATTTTCCCACATTATACTCCATTTCCCGATCTTCGCGCACTCACCTAACCTATCCATGTCACTTTGTAGCCTCCTTATGTCCTCTTCACAACTAACTTTCCCACCTATCTTTGTGTCATCAGCAAATTTAGCAACAATACCTTGGTCTCTTCATCCAAGTCATTTATATAAATTGTAAAAAGTTGAGACCTCAGCACTGACCTGTGACACACTGCTCGTTACATCTTGCCAGTCAGAAAAAGACCCACATATGCTTACTCCCTGTTTCCTGTTAGCTAGCCAATCTTCAATATGTTACCCTCCTATATTATGAGCTTTTATTTTCTGCAATAACCTTTGATATGGCACCTTATCAAATGCCTTCTGGAAATCTAAGTACAGTATATCCACTGGTTCCCCTTTATCCACAGCACATGTTACTTTTTCAAAGAACTCCAATAAACTGGTTAAAAACCATGTTGACTCTGCCTGATGATCTTGAGCAAGTACCCTGCTATAACATCTTTAATAAGAGCTTCTAACATTTTGCTTATGACAGATGTCAAGCTAACTGGCCTGTAGTTTCCTGCTTTCTATCCCCCTCCCTTTTAGAATAAAAGAGTTGCATTTGCTATTTTCCAATCCAGTTGGTCCTTACCTGAATCTAAGGAATTTTGGAAAATTAAAACCAATGCATCAACTATCTCATCAGCCACTGCTTTTGAGATCCTAGGATGGACTCCATCAGGACCCGGGGACTTTTCAGCCCATGGCTCAAATGATTTGCTAAGTGCCCCTTGCCTGGTGACTGTAATTTTCTCGAGTTCCTCCTTCCCTTCCATTTCCTGATTTACAGCTATTTCTGGTGTATAGTGAAAACCGATGCAAAATACTTGTTCAATTCATTGCCATCCCCTTATTTTCCATTATTAATTCCCCAGACTCACTTTCATTTTTAGATATCTATAGAAACTCTTATTATCTGTTTTTATATTTCTAGCCAGCTTTCTCTCGTACTCTGACTTTTCCCTCCTTATCAAACTCTTAGTCATTTTGTGCTTTTCTAAAATATTCTGTCCAACTTTCTGACCTGCCACCCATCTTTGCGCAATTATATGTTTTTTCTTTAAGTTTGATACTGTCTTTTAACTTTTTTAGTTAAAGCAGGCACAATGTGTGTACATGTTCTATCTGTCCCCACATGTACAGATTCTGTACATTGCGCCTGTTTCATCTAAATAAAATAGGTGACAGCCATTATCTGGTTCATTACCCAGGGCAATGTCTTGACCAATCAGTCAGCCTTCCTGGTTTGAATTTAAACAAAGTTTGGCCAGTAGCTGTCAGTCATCAGTTAACTGATGCATTTTCCATGGCAATGCCTCTACCAATCAGAGTTCACTTACCAACCAATCAGCACTCTCTTCTCATGAAGTATAAATTATTGTTCCCTTTACATTTGGTATTCTTGTGAATTGCCCTGATGAGTACAAGGCGAAAAGCTTTGACAATGTGTGTTTTTGAGCAATTCTCAAGTTCTGTACTACCAAATGACTACTTTTGAAGTGTCATCGCTTTTGTAATGTGGACACAGATTGTACTCCAAAGGAACTTTGTAGACGCAGATAACTATTTGGTAGTCAATGTTTATGCACCAATACCTCAAATGCAATTGAAATGACCCTGTGAACTAAATGCCATTTGCAGAATTGCAGCAATTCTTTAATTTTTCAAAATGTACCATTCTGAGTACGTTCAAAGCATAGCGCGATTATGGTTATTTCTAGATAACTCATTGCCAACGCTTATGATCAAAGAGAACCAGCATTTGGGACCAAATTGGACTGGTCAGTGAACAAAATATGATCACAAATTTCAACCATTGTCTAAAAGTTGGTAGAAAATCACTTATGCAAATTGCATTTATAGCTAAAAAGGGTAGAGATTTACATTGTGAGGGAGGT
Source organism: Carcharodon carcharias (assembly GCF_017639515.1). Classification (NCBI taxonomy): domain Eukaryota; kingdom Metazoa; phylum Chordata; class Chondrichthyes; order Lamniformes; family Lamnidae; genus Carcharodon; species Carcharodon carcharias. The sequence goes on along the minus strand of NC_054482.1, from coordinate 31,097,386 downwards.
ACAGGTATCAGATAATTTAATAATTAAAACCAAAATTAGGGGAAATACTCAATAGATCAGACAGCATCTATAAAGAGAGAAAGAGTTTTAAATAGATGACCCTTAGAGTTGCTGCATATCTCCCAGATTTTCTGTTTTTATTCCAAACTTGTAGTGTCCGCTATAAACTGTAACAAAGCAGATTGGGCTATTGAGAGATTTCTTGATCTAAAACATATTGCTTCAAATGATTCTGATGCTCCCAAGCAAGCTGAAGCCAGGGTGAAATTTATCCAATTTTGAATGCCATGCACATTAAGATTTTCTGACAGCCTTGTTTCGCATGATTTGTGAACAGTTTTGTTAGATGTACTTTGCAATAAATCGCTGGATAAAAGCTTTCTGATGATGGCAGATCTTGCCTCCTGAACCATAAGGGCATGTTAGTCAATCATTTACCATTGTGAAGCTCACTTAAACAATACCTGAACGACTTTTCCAGTCATCACACAGCAGCCAGAACACAATGGGGTCTGAAGTAGCCTCGTTGTGAAAAAGCTGGGTTATTTGTAGAAATAATAGGTTTCTGGATTCTCTGAGCCCTTGAAATAGAATGAAATAATAGCAGAGATCACTTGTGCTTGTTCCTTGTCCATGACCTGCTTTTCCAATGGGCTGAATGTTTGGTGCAGGAAACTCACATCAGAAAGAGATAGGAACTTCACGGGAAAATAATTTATTCTTTCATGGGATGTGGCAAGGCCAGCATTTGTCGCCCATCCCTAATTGCCCTTGAACTGAGTGGCTTGCTAGGCCATTTCAGAGGGCAGGTAAGAGGCAACCACATTTGCTGTGGGTCTGGGTTCACACATAGACCAGATTGGGTAAGGACAGCAGATTTTCTTCCCTAAAGGGCATTAGCGAACCAGATGGGTTTTTACAACAATTGTTGATAGTTTCATGGTCACCATTACTGAGATTGGCTTTCAATTCCTGATTTTATTCTAACTGAATTTAAATTCCATCTATCAGATGACATCCATTCCAGGGGCTCAAAGAATCCGAAAACCAGGATCCTATTTTCTCTACAAATAACCCGGCTTTCTTACAATGAGACTACTTCAGCCCCTACTGTGTTCTGGCTGCTGTGTGATGGCTGGAATAGTTGCTCAGGTTCTTGCCTGAAACGTGATAGGTTTTACTCAATGTTTACATTGGAAGCTCAATTGACAGGGCAGATTTTGACTGTAGAGAGCTCCCTCGCTGGAGTGCCAATCTGGATCACGTGCTCTGGAGTGGAACGGACAATGTGCTGACGAAAAGGCAGCAATGACACCATTGAGCTGCGGTCGATATTATTACCAGGGGGTACCCAGGAGAGGAAGGCAGTGAATTGCAGCCATGAGAGGATGTTGGCACAACAGAGTAGGCCAAAATTGCAGCTACAAAGCCAATGGTAGCAGATGCTGGTGTCCTACAGCAGGTTCTTATTGTTCTTCTCCTGTTTACCCCTTCAATCCACTGCACCAACTGTCCTACATCTTCAAAGCTCTTCATAAACATGGCTTTGTCTACAGTGTCTTCACCTCATGCAGAACACATCGGGGGTTTCGATCCATTGTGCTTTCCCTTAGTCACACTGAGGGACTAATGCATTCAGCTGCCTAATCTTGAGTGTCTATCACATATCCCACCAGTGACAGGAGCACATAAGGCTGCTGGGTGTGAGTAAAATGCTCTTTCCAAGGAGACGTTAAAACCAGAGCCTAATTTTTTTGCTCGTTGGGTGTACGCAATCGGTGGGCCCGGGAAAAGACGGGAAATGGACCCCCGACAGCGATCGGCCCCCTGACCGCAATTACATGCTTGCTGGCCAATTAACTGTCAGCCAGCATGAACCATGCGCGGAGAGAGGCTCAGCACTGCCGGTGGGGTCATGAAGAGGACCAGGTGCTGACGTCACTGCGGGAGCTGCTGAGCGCTTTTCACTGAGCTCCCTGAAGGCAGACAGCTGCATCGGGGAGCTGCAGACCTCCACAGAATAAACAAAACAACAAAAATGCTGCAAAATCTGTCCGTGCAGCACAATTAAGTACCTGAAAGTAAACCTCTTAAACATACCAGTCCCCAGAGATCTCCCTTTATTTTATTTCCTCACGGAGATTTCATCCCGCCCTGGATCGAGGTTTGAGCAAAAATATAAAGACTGCCTGGCCGATTGGCCCGTCCGCCAACCATAAAAGCGTATGGGCCACAAAAAGCAGGAGAGTTCTGTCCAGTGTCCCAGTCAACATTTACCCCGCAACCAACAGATTATTTAGCCGTTATCAAAATGCTGTTTGTGGGATCTTGCTGTGCACAATTTGGCTGTCACACTTCATACACTACAACAATGACTGCATTGGCTGTGAAGCTTTAGCGTGCCTTGAGGATGTGGAAGGTTCTATAGAAATGCAAGTTCATTCTTCTTTCCAACTTCCACGGCTGTTTCCCAGGAATATTCAAGCTGTTTGCTAGGAATTGTAAGGGACTCGATCTTAAATATCCAACCCTCTAATCCCAATAGGAAAATGCCTAGATTTCACCAGCCATATCCTCCTGACACCAGAGACCAAGATTAGGACAGGTTAATCTTAGGTCTTCCCTTGGTGATACCATGCTGCATACAGAGGCTTACAGATACTGACAGTACAGCAATAGAGCCTAACTTAAATGAGTTTAATGTGGACTCAAAACAACAAAATAAGTGAGCATCCTCCAAGCACTGTAAACAGCACAGAGTAAAAATAAAAGTATGCACTAAGAATGATTTACATGACATGAGGGAAATTTTATTTTTTTCTCAAGCATGCATGTTTATACAGATTAACAGGCAGTATTCTAGAAACTTGACTTATACTTACAGACCATCTTTAATATAATAACATGTTCCAAGGTGCTTCAACAGTAGTGGTTTCAGACAAAATTTGACATTGATCCAGAGAAGGAGATATTAGGACAAGTGACCAAAAACTTGGTCAAAGAGGTGGGCTCTAAGGATCTTCTTAAAAATGATGAGGTTTAGAGAGGATTTCTAGAACTCCGGGCCAAGATAGTTGAAGGCCCAGCCACCAATGGCCCAACCAAGGAAATGGAGGATGTGCTAAAGACCACATATCTCAGAGAGCTGTAAGACTTGAGGAGATTACAGATATAAGTAAGGGTGAGGCCATGGAGAGATATGATGAGAAGTTTAAAACTGAAGTGCTGTTTTCTGGTAGAGGTTTGTTAAAAATATGATAAACCTAAAATAATAATCTGTTGTGTAATGACTGGTGATATTGAAGTAGGCCATGGCTGCTTCAGATTGAAAGTAGAAGTTACTGCAAGGCATATGGAAAATGGGATTAGAGTAGATAGGGGCTTGATGACCGGCATGGCCATGATGGGCCGAAGGGCCTCTTTCCATGCTGTTAATCACTATGAACTCTATATTAAATCCTCTAATGTTGTGCTGTGCACTGTATGGGAGATTTATATTGGACAAATGCAAAAGGTGTTCAGTGTTGTGCTGTCGGTCAGTCTGGTGCTGATTACGAATGTCTGCACACTGAACGTGCAGGGATCAGCATAGATTTCATTGCTACTGGATCTGGCCTGGATATGCCCAAAATGCAACGCTTGGTCAAGGGCTTCCCTGGAAGAACTGTTGTATTTTCTCCCTCTGTCTGACTTTCCCACTCTGTCCATTTTTTACTCCACGACTTTTTTCCTGCTCCTCTTTAACATTTCCCTGTTTACTCCTCATTGATTCTTCTCCAATCTGTAAAACTCTTTCCTATCCTGTTGAAGCTATAATAATGTGGTTGTTGTGCTACTAGACCAGTATATTGAAAGCCCTGGGATAATAATCCAGAGAGTAAGGGGGGAATCATCCAGGGACTTGCCTAAAGTGCGGCAGTGGGTGATAAGAAGGACGTTTTACCTGCCGGCCACAATGTCGGCTTTTTGCGCCATATCATCCCATTTCCAGCGCGTCCAGCCTCATTAATAATGCATTCCTGGGAAACAAGCCGGGTTGCTGGCAGGTCGGCCTCTGATTCGCTCGCCCTCAGATCTTCTGCAACCCGGGCACCATAGTTAAAGGGCGCCCCTGCACAAAGCTAGCTCTCTCTCAGGCATCAGAAGCTGCTGGAAATTCATGGCTGCCAAAGGGAGGTAACGTGCTGCTCCCAAATTTGGCGACGCACCCTTCGGGCACCTACTGGACACCGTGGAGGTCCACTGTGAGGTCCTCTGCCCCCACTCCGGGCGAAGACCAGCGAGCAAGGTCGCCAATCCAGCATGAGAGGAGGTGGCAGAAGTGGTCAGCGCCAATGCCCTTGAAAAAGGACAGCCACCCAGTGCCAAAAGAGGGTGAATATCTTTCCCCTTCCGCCAGGGTAAATCAGTCTCAACTCACACACTCACAAACCCATCACACATCCACAGGGATCTCACTCACTGCCAGTTCAAGGGACATCACCATTCACTCTCTCTCTCACACACAAATTCATCTGCCCTGCAGATCGTATCCTCATCCCGTCTATGGCACCCTTCACCCACGCATGCCGGACATCCTTATCTTTGGCTTGACAGGCTTACACTCTCTCCATCTCTATTCATTTAGGACAAGCTGGCACACAACAAGAGGGAGAGGTCACAGACTGGTGGAGGAATCAAGGTCCTTGCTGACTTTGAAAACAGAGCCATCCAGCTGGCCGGCGAGGATCTGGACCCTTCCTGTGCTGACAGTGAGGTCAGTGGTGCTCAACCAAGTGAGGATCCAGCAGTACAACACCCATCAATCAAGCATGCCATGAGTGAGTTCCTCTGTTCCACTGTCCCCTGCCCATGCACTAATTAACTCTCTTTGCTTTTGCAGGCACATCTGGGAAGCAGCCGAGGGGGTCCACCAGCCAGGTCTTCAACCTCAGAGGACACACTAATTGAATTCCTGTCACTTTCCACCCACACCTCAGTGGGACTTAGTTCTAGAATAGCGTCAGTCACAATCTGGTGAGCACATTGCACTGTCTGATCCAAGTGCGTGGCCGCTTCCCTCACTGCTCCCCACCCCTCTTCTCGATTCCCCATCCCTCTGACATGTGCTTGAGTATTTCCTTCAGCCTGTACTACCTTGTCCCTCACAACCCTCCACTTGGTCTGACCCGCAGTAGAGCCCTTGCCCTGGCACCGCACTGAAAGTCAGTCGGGAAAAAAACGACGTGCCTGTACCTGTGCGCGTAGCACCTCATCCTTGATGCCCCATGGGTGATGCTCATGAGCGCTGCTCTAAGTTGTGCGCACTCGCCTCCATGTTCCCCTCGAAGTTCAGGTTTGCCAGGTGCACACCTTTTAAAGTCGGTCGTGAAGCACGTTGTTCCAAAGTCACGCCGATGTGGGCAGTAAATTTGTTGTGGGGGAATGATTCTCCGAGCAGGGCTTATGATTAGGTGCAAATGTGTTAAAATGATGTCCAGCGCTTGTGTAGTGTGAATGTTACCTGACAATTATCAGCCCAAGCTTGAAACAAGAGAAAATCTAACCATTTCTCCTTGTCATTCAATGGCATTACCTTCACTATCCACCATTGACAGCGAAGCAGACAGTCGCAATCTGGTTTCATGATGGCGTAAAGTCGATTTTTGGCCATCGCGCTGTATTGTCCTCCCCCTGCCCGCCATGACCCCCAACGCCAATCAGGCCGGAAAATTCCGGCCTATGAATTCAAATCCCACATTGGCGATTTGATGATTCCAATTCCATTCAAAAATTTTGGAATTAGTAAAAGTGACAATGAAGCATTTGAATTTTGTTTACAAACCCAACTGATTTAGTACTGTCCTTTCCTGGTCTGGCTTACATGTCTGGCCTACTTCAGTCCCACACCATTGTGACTGATTCTTGACTGCCTCCTGATGTGACCTATCACGTCTTTCCATTGTATCAGACTTTAGTAGTTCAAGAACAAGGGCCATCACCACATTCTCAAGGCAAGGTTGATCCTACCTACAAAAAGCAATTACCTCCCTATCAGTCTATGCTCAGTCATCAGTAAAGTAATGGAAAGGGTCATCAACGGTGCTATCAAGCAGCACTTGCTTAACAATAACCTGCTCACTGACGCTCAGTTTGGGTTCCACCAGGGCCACTCAGCTCCTGGCCTCATTACAGCCTCAGTCTAAACATGAACAAAAGAGCTGGACTCAAGAGGTGAGGTGAGAGTGACTGCGCTTGACATCAAGACAGCATTTGACCGAGTGTGGCATCAAGGAGCCCTAGCAAAACTGGAGTTAATGGAATCGGGGGAAAGCTCTTCACTGGTTGGAGTCATACTTAGCACAAAAGAAGATGGTTGTGGTTCTTGGAGGTCAGTCATCTCAGCTCCAGGACATCACTGCAGGAGTTCCTCCAGGTAGTGTCCTCACCCCAACGATCTTCAGTTGCTTCATCAATGACTTTCTGGCCATCATAAGGTCACTGATTGCAGACTGGGATGTCTATCTAATGATTGCACAGGGTTCAGTTCCATTTGCAATGCTTCAGATACTGAAGCAGTCTATTCCAGCGTACAGCAAGACCTGGATTTGGGGAGTCAGGAGGTGAGTTCCTCGCCACAGAATTCTCAGTCTCTAACCTGCTCTTGTATCCACAGTATTTGTATGGCTGGTCCAGTTCAGTTTCTGGTCAATGGCAACTTCAGGATTTTGATAGTGGGTGATTCAATGATGGTAATACCATTAAACATCATGCTTGTGCTGATAACTGTCAAGTAACATTCTCACCACATAAATGACAGGCAATGGCCATTTCCAACAAGAATGGTTGTGTATATGTGTGGTTTTGTGTGTGTGTGTGTGTGTGTGTGTCTGTGTGTGTGTGTGTGTGTGTGTGCGCGCGCACGCATGCGCGCGAGGGGGTGGGGGTGGTGGACTGTCTGTGATATATGTGTGGACTATGTGTATTTGTGCTTGTGGGTGTGTCCTGCTTCAGAGGACAGTCAAGAGTTGACCATCTTGGTGCACTGCTGGACTCTGGAGTTGCTAAACCAATCAGTTCTATTTGTCTTTCTTGCAGGCCTGACTCAACAGACTTCCTGGCTCCAGATGTAAGACAGTGACTTATTTTGGAAAGAAACTAGCTGACTAAATACTAGGCATTGCACCACGTTCCATAAAGGGTGTCCAGGATTGCCATGGTCTGCTGTACATTGCACATCGTTGTAATACAAAGGGCAGAGGAAATGCCGCTCGAGGGCATGGAGGAGCTGCTAACTTTATCAGAAGACAATGGTAGACAGGAATATGAGGAAGGGGACAGAGGTATCGCAACACCTCTCCAAGATGCCAGGGCCATGGAGAGACGTGCCAGGGCTGTTCAGAGACAACATCATCTACAATCGTTTTGCCCAGGGAAGCACCTTCATGGCCATCAGTACCTCGCCTGAGTACATTTGCCTGCTGTGAATGTGAGACAATCTACCAGCCTCCTTCCAGCCCCACCTCACTACCCACATCCTCAACCCTTCTATAAGGCTGAGGGAAGTGGACCTTTATCGCACAGGATGAAAAGAGACGACTGCCCCTCGGGATATAGGTTTTGCACTGATACTCAAGGCTAGGTCTCTCAAGCTATTATGAGCCATCCTTCTGCTTCTTGCCCACATTGACAGAGCCATGACTGCATGAGCAACATATCAATTCTCATGCTCATATGTAACCTCAGCCAATCTCCTTAGCTCATCATTTGTGGGCAGGCCAGCATATGTTCAACCAAGTCGTGCTGCCTTGAGAATACAAATCACACCGGACACATTACTACCCAATAAAGACTGCCCTCTAATACATCACCCCATTGTTGCCTTCATAGATGAGAGGTCCCTCACTCCCCTTCATTCAACAATGAAGGCCAATCATGAACAATATGCCCTCTGAATAAGAGTGTTTCAAAAATGCACATGGTGGACACAATAATCAAGTGAGCAGACTATAATGTGAAATATATATACACATGTGCATCACTTTACAGGATCCCAATCCCCCATACCACCAGTGTTCTAACATAGCCTCCCTCAGCTGCTGGATCTGTCTGTGAAGTGATCACACACACAATCACACACAAACGCACACACACACGCACGCATATGAAGAGCTGCCCCACGATGCCTCCCGGCAGGTTATCCCCCAGGCTGCCTGGGAGAGGCAGGGGATGGTGCATCCTCTGGGTGTTCTCGGTGTCCAATAGGGGCGGTGCCGTTGGTTTCCAGTATGGCTTTTGGTCTTCTTTGTCTATGACCACATCCTGCCAGTGGAGAACAAGAAAGACATTACGGAGAAGCTCAGTCTATTAGGAAACCATAGTTTCACGCATGTCTCTAATGTGCCCATGTCTCAACATCAAGCTGGAGGCATTCTCACTCTGCTGGTCCAGCCTCGCCATCTGCAATGGAATGACCTCCATGTTCTCCAGCAAGTTCTAAGTCTTCCTCCTCACATGGCATTAGAACCTTCAGTCTGGACACTCCTCTTCAGTTCTTGGCCCTCTCCTTTTCATGGAAGGTCTCCTTCTCCTAAACGACAAAATGGAGAGTTATTGGCATGACAAGAGACACCTAACTCCCTTGTCCCTGTGCACCCCCTGTGCCACAGACTGGCCACACATTCTAATTGATACCCCATTGCCTTTTCATGCATAGCTGCCACCCAAGTCTGGCCTCTTTGCAGCACTGCATCCAAGTTCATGGCCGGACCCCATGGTTGTTCACCTCCTCTGTGCTCTCCGTCCAGGCTACCTTGGTCAAGTGAGAGGGTTCCCTGTTGCTATCCCTGGGGAAGAGCAGCGCCTCTACCTCCTCCTCCCCCACCATCAGATGAGAACCTGCAGGGAGGCACTGCTAAACTGTGTGGCCTCTTCTTGCCTATCATTACGGACAGAAGGGGGTTTAACTTATACAGCCCTGAATTCTCCTCTCACCACCCGTCTGTAAACAGAAATGTGGTTTTTGATTTTTGATTTCCCCACTTTATAAGTGATGTCATATTTCCCCAACCTTTCAGCTTTGGGATAATTCAGTCCTCCATTAATAACCCCACAGCAAAGACGAGATAAGGTGAAAACAAAGAGCTAATTTATTTCACACACATTCAGAATGCAGGAAAAGGGTTCGCAAAGCCCTCCACTCTTGCATTCATACAATAAAAGAGGGATAAGGGAAAGGCAGAGGCACAAGGCAAGACCACAGACATAAAAAAGAGTTATGGTTTCCCACAAGCCCAGAATCCAGAATCAAAATGTCCAATGGTGCATTCCTTCAGAAGTTAGCAGGCTGAAATTGTTTCAGGCTGGTCCATTTTTCCAGAAGGGATGACCTCCCTGATGGGAGAAGGCATGTTGAGATGAATTGGTCTTGTAGGCACAGGTACAGATGTTCCAGTTGAACACAGTGTAGATGAGGACCAGGCAACTTAAAGCCTGGGCAGAGATCTTTGTTGCTACCTGTTAGATGATAAATGGTAGACAGAGGCAGGCTGTTTACCTGGAGTCCAGTTCTTTCCCGACGTTAAACCACACATGATGATTAAACACAAAAGCTGTATAATTAAACCAATTCAAACAGCTCAAGTCTTGGGGATGTGACAGGGTGGTTTCAGGTCGAGCTATTCAGCTAATGAGGCCCCTTGGTAAAACCCATCATGTTTTGAGCAGGTAACTATAGAACCATTGGCACAATGTTGGGGATGAGGAGTCACAAATAGCTCTGCCTTTGCCCATAACTGGCTGGTGCAGACATCTCATTTACTATCCTCTGTGTTGGCGTGGCTGCAAGGTTTATACAATGCAAGGATTTGCTTCATTCCAAAGGTTTGATTTGTTAGCCTTTGTCCATTTTTAAACTGCTCAGAAACTTCCAGAACCATCATTATATTGTGAGCGACGACCATTTTATCAGTCTAGCCATTTATCCATTTGTTTTAAAAGTAATAAGTTGATTAAGTAGCCAGGATGATATAGAGATATATATATTTTTTCTCATCATGCCTTCTCATCATGACACTATGCGGACGTGTTGCTGAATGGCGAGGGGGTGGGTGTGAAGGACAATCTGATGGGGGTCCAAGGGGATGTTTCGCCAGATGTAAAGGTGGGAGTCACAGGGTTTATTTGATGGTGGAGGACCTGTAAATCAAAGTTGGCACTAATTCTCCCTGCCTGCAAAGACTGGATGCTTTCTGAGTTGGGCCTTTTATAGCCCACCCCGACCTGAAATTGACGGGGGCAGACACTTCCTGCCCGCTCCTGCTGCATAATTCCACATGGGACACGTGCCTGCCAGACACACTTACTGTTTGAATCATAATTGTGGCCCCCCCACAGGTGAGTGGAAGTGATGTTCACTGGGAGCTGCGCGCTTCTGATAAAATTCACCTGAAAGGCTGAGAGGGGAAGTGAAGAGGAAATGAAGATTGGTAAAGACAGAATATGAGACTAGAATGGCAGTCAACATAAAAAAGGGAATCCAAAAATCAGAAACAGATGTGCAAATAATAGGGGAAGGTGGTGGCACAGTGTTAATGTTATTAGTCTAGTAATCCAGAAGCCCAGGCTAATGCTCAAGGAAATGTGGGTTCAAGTCCCACTATGGCAGCTGGTGGAATTTAAATTCAATTAATAAAATCTGGAACATAAAGCCAGTCTCAATGCTGGTGACCATGTAACTATCGTTGATTGTTGTAAAAACCCATCTGGTTCACTATGTCCTTTAGGGAAGGAAATCTGCTGTCCTTACCTGGTCTGGCCTACATGTGACTCCAGACCCATAGCAATGCGGTTGGCTATTAACTGCCCTCTGAAATGGCTTAGCAAGCCACTCAATTGAATGGCAATTAAGGAGGGACAACAAATGCTGTCTAACCAGCAATACTCACACCCCATGAAATAATTTTTAAAAATAGTATGACGCAGAGTTGGTCCTATTGGGACAAAGAGGGTGATATGTGCTTAGTGACACAGGCAAGGCTTGAATACTTAGTGAGTACTTTTTTCTTATTTATTCTCTCATGGGATGTGTGTGTCACTGGCAAGGCCAGCATTTGTTGCCCACCCCTAATTACCCTTGAACTGAGTGGCTTGCTATACCATTTCAGAGGGCAGTTATAAGAGTCAGTCAAATTGCTGTGGGTCTGGAGTCACATGTAGGCCAGACCAGGCAAGGATGGCAGATTTCCTTCCCTCAAGGACACTAGTGAACCAGATGGGATTTTACAACAATTGATGTTAGTTTCATGGTCACCATCACTGACAGTAGCTTTCAACTCAGTGTTTACTAAGGAAGAGAATCTGACAAAATATCAGTAAAAGTGGAGATAGCAGAGAAAATGGATTGGGTGAAAATTGAGAGGCAGGAGGTGCTGGAAAGGCTGGACAAGACTGGATAAGTCACTTGGTCCGGATGCCTTGCATCCCAGGTTGCTAAAGGAAGTGTGGGTGGAGACAGTGGAAGGCCATGCCATAAACTTCCGATCTTCCCCTAGATACAGGGAACGTGCCCAGGTGATTGGCGAGTGGCAAATATGACACCCTAATTCAAGAAATGGTGTAAGGGCATTCCTACCAGTTACAGCCTGCTCAGTTTAACATCTGTGCTGGGTAAGGTTTTAGAATCCATAATCAGGAGGAAAAAAACTCGACAGGCACTGGAAGAAGTGTGAGTTAATTCAGGAGAGTCAGCCTGGATTTGTAAAAGGCAGATCATGCTTGACTAGTCTACTGATTTATTTGATGAGGCAACAGAGAGGAGATGAAAGGAATGTAGTGGATGTTGTCTATATGGATTTTAAGAGAATGTTTGACAAGGTACTACATAAAGACTGGGTAAAATATTGAGGCCCATGAACTAGGAGAGTCAGTGTCAACTGATTAAAAAGGAATTAGCTTAGGACAGAGGAGAGTGATTCATGGTAAATAGTTGTTATTCAGACTGGAGGATGGTAGACAGTGATGTTTCCCAAAGGTCAGTGCTAGGACCCCTGTTTTTTTTGTTATATATATAAATAACTTGAATATTGGAATATTGGCTGAAATTTCACAATTTTGCCAATGATACCAATTGGAGGAATGGCAAACAGTGAGGCTGATACTAATATCCAGCCCAGGAGATAGTTAGGCCAGCAGAATAAGCGGACAAGTAGCAGATGGAATTTAATGCAGAGAAGTCTGAGGTCATGCATTTTGGATGAAGGATAGAAGGAGGCAATATAGACATAAAGGTAAAACTCTAACGAGTGTGCAAGAACAGAGGGGCCTGGGGATGGATGTGCATCAATCTTTGAAGGCGGCAGGATACACTGCGAGAGTGGTTAGCAAAGTCTATGGGATTTTGGGATTCAGCAATAAAGACATTGGCCGGGATTTTCCCTGAATCAGCAAAGTCCGACATTGGGTGGTGAAATCGTCGTTTGACCCGCTGATGGCAATGGCGGAATTTCACCCCCATACTATGTGGAACATTTTAAAAAAACAGCGGCACGAATTTTACGTTGGAATCGCTGGCCTTGGATTCATCCACCCCACTGTGACATCAGAGCTTCAGTAATCCAGCTGACATATTTAAAGGCTGTCCCTGCACAGAGCTCGCGCTCTTCAAGTGATAGGAAGCTGCTGGGAACTGATGGCTGCCAAAGGGAGGAAACATGCTGCCCCCAGATTTAGCGATGCTTCCCTCAAGTGCATACTGTACATAGTAGAGGCCCACTGTGATGTCCTATATCCCCGCCCTGGGAAAAGACCAGCAAGCAAGGTCACCAATCCAACGTGGGAGGCGGTGGCATCAATGGTCAGCACCAAAGCCCTCCAAAAAAGGACAGCAACCCAGTCCCAAAAGAGGATGAATGATCTCCTCCATTCTGCCAGGGTAAGTCATTCTTCTCATCACTCTCAACTCACACACTCACAAACCCATCACACATCCACAGGGATCTCACTCACTGACAGTTCAAGGGATATCACCATTCACTCTACCAAACAGGTTTTCATCTGCCCTGAGGATCATGTCCTCATCCCATCCATGGCATCACTCACCACCACATATGCCAGACATCCTCATCTTTGATCTGGCAGGCATCCTGCTTACACTCTCCCCATCTCTATTCACGCAAGACAAACTGGCAAACAACAAAAGACAGAGTTCGCAGACCGCTGGAGGAAATGCCCGGCCTCAAAGTCCTAACAGGCTTTGAAAATAGAGCCATCCACCTGGCCGGTGAGGATTTGGACTGTTCCTGTGCTGACGGTGAGGTCAGCGCTGCTCAACCAACTGAGGGTCCAGCAGCTTAACATCCATCAGACAACCAAGCCGTGAGTGATGTGTCCCGTTTTGCAGGCCACTGCTATGCACTAGTTATCTCTCCTTGCTTCCACAGGCACATGTGGGAAGCAGCTGAGAAGATCCACGAACCAGGTCCTCAACTCCAGCCCCAAGGACACCTCAGAGTAGGAATCCACAGACCTCTACATTGAAGACCCGTCACAGCCTCACCCACACCTTCCACCAGCACAGAGACACACACCTCAGTGGGACTTAGTTCTGGAGTAGCCTCGGGGTCACAATCTGGTGCGCACATCGCACTGTCTGATCCACAGCAGGCGGAGGCAGGGACTTCACAGGTGCCTGGCCCTCGGACGACTGCTGGAGGCCAGAAATCTGCTGAGTCCGTCAGATGACAAGCCTCTGGACTCGGTCATGTCACAGTTCCTGGAGCTGCAAAGACAAACTCAGTAATGTTAGGAAGGATGTCCGCTGCACTCCTCAGATGCACGATGGAGGAGTCCGCCCACCTTCAGGATGAGGTGATAGTGCTGGCATGCCGATGCACGAAGGTCAGCACTGTTGGGATGGTGAACCCCCATGGAGCCCTTGGTCCAGGACATCTCTCCTGCACTGCTGCAGGAGCTACATCCCATCTCTGAGGCACTTGCTGGCATCCATCAGTGTCAACTCGAGAGAGGGCTGGGCATCTTGAACTCACTCCAGCTGACCCTTCCTCTCAAGGAGTCAGCCAGGGGCCCTTGGACATACATAGGGAGGAGGATCAGCAGGTGCACAGCCCGGGGCCATCCACCCAGGTGACTCCAGGATTGTCCGGCCCACCTGATTCCCCTCTTCCTGTGACTCCAGCAGCTCCAGCTCCCCAGGCCAAGGAGGGTGCCACTGCCACACAGCAAGATCCAGGAAGCAGACCGGGATAGAGAGAAAACCGCCAGAACAGCGGGGGGTGATGTGTTGGAGTTGTGGCAGTGGGATCTGTCCCTGAGAGGGGAGCATTGTATTCACTGGCTGCAGGGAAATTTCAAACATATATCAGACTGGAAGATAAATGATCGCACGTGCAGCTGTTAAAATGAAATGGCTTCTTGTGTGATGGGTTATTCAGCGCACGAAGGAAAATACATTCATCATTGCCTGTCCCATAAATTTGACTCGGTATATTTCCCATTAATATACTGTATGCCCTCCGGCACAATATAAATTAATTTGTACTGCATCAAATGTTTCCTGCCACTCTGCTATAACCTTTGATATAACACAATTTCTATGGTTTCTTTCAGAATACAGAAATAGTTACAATAATCTGAATGAAAGAATGGGCCTTTCATGTCATCCAGATGTTCCAAAGCACTTCACAGCCAGTGAAATACTTTTGAAGTGTATTCACTGTTTAATGTAGGGAACACAGCACAATCCCACATAGAGCAATGTGCTAATGAGCAGATAATTTGTTATAGTGATTCGTTAGCCAGCACATCAGAAGAATCTACTTTGTCTTCAATGGGGATTTCTTTCAGCTGATTTGAAAGGGCCCACGATTGTGTCTGTTCTATTTCCCGCACATGTATTTGCACCCCTTCCCCTCACCTCCCTTCCATGATAGGGCCCCCCGGTTCGCACAGTTTTTAACAGATTATCTTCTGCCATTTATACCACCACCAGTGTGATGTCACTCCCAAACACACCTTCCCTCTCCTCCCCTCTCAGGGACAGATCCCACTGCCACAACTCCAACACATCACCCCCGCCCCCCACCCCCGACGCTTCCCACGGCACCTTTCCCTGCAAGCTCAAGAAATGCAACATCTCCTCCTTTCTCATTGTCCAAGGCCCAAAACACTCCTTCCAGCTGTAACATCGACTTCCTTGTACGCCTTTCAGCTTATTATACTGTATTTATTGCTCGCAATGTGATCACATCCACAGTGGGGAGACTGCAGGTAAGTTGGGTGCCTGCTTTGCGGACATGTTCCCGAGATGGCAGGACTGTCCTATGAAGAGAGATTGGGGAAACTGGGCCTGTAATCTCTAGAGTTTCGAAGACTGAGAGGTGACCTCATTGAAACTACAAAATAATGAAAGGGATAGAGAGGGTAGATGCAGGTAAGATGTTTCCCCTGGTTGGGGAGCCTAGAATCAGGGGACACAATTTCAAAATAATGGGGTAGCCACTTAGGGGAGGGAGGAGAAATTTTTTTTTACGCAGAGGGTTGTGAATCTTTGGAATTCTCTACCCCAGAGGGCCGTGGAAGCTCAGTCATTGGGTATGTTTGAAGCAGATATTTACAGATTTCTAAATATCAATGATAAAAAGGGATATAAGGATAGTGTGGGGAAAAAGGAATTGAAGTGGATGATCAGCCATGATCATATTGAATGGTGGAGCAGGCTCGATGGACTGAATGGCCTACTCCTGCTTCTATGTTTCCACATTCCTGACACCTCCATTCAGCCTGCAAGCGTGACCCCAAACTTCTGTCATTTTAATTCTCGGTCCAACTCCCACTCTGCCCGCGGATTCCTACACTGTTTTCTCTTTGAATTCTTCTGCCATTAAGAGAGGGGACTCTCTTGAGGTTGTTCCCTTCAGAGTACAGACACGAGAGACAGCTAAAACATATTTTAACTCTACTCCCTGTGAGTTGCCACCACTTTGATGCAACTTTTAATTGGCTGCCACGGCAATGCCTCTGTTACTGGGCTCTTGCTGGCTCATTGGATGGCAAACCTGTCCCTTAGCCAATTGGCTCCCTAACTCAGTCAAAATAGCAGCCACTTCCTGTTTCGCACCGGGGGCGGGTCCATGACCTGGAATTGAACCCCCCACTCCTGATTCCTGCTACCTCCGGGAAAATCAGGGCCCAGGACTGTGATAGGGCAGAAGACAGAAGAGACTATAAATGTCAAAAGGAACAATGGTGCAAGGCAAAAAGGCGGTGATGGTGGCACAAGTAAAGAAATGAAAGATGTGTCTGGAGGAGGTGTATCTGGGAAAATCAGAATCATCACCAATAGCTGCTGCCCAAAAGCATAAAACATAAATGGGGGCAGAGACCGTGGTCTGAAATTGTGCAATGTTGAGTCTGCAACATTGTAATGTACCAAATTGAAAGATGAAGTGTTGTTTATTGAGCTTCATTGGAACAGTGTAGCAGACTGAGGACAGGGAGGTCAGAATGGGAGTGGAGCTGAGAATTAAAATGACAAGTGACCAGAAGTTTGAATGGAGTGTATGGGGATGTTCCGCAAAGCAGTCACCCAATCTATGTTTAGTCTCCCCACTGTGGAGGAGACCACATGGGTAGTGAATACAGTCCTCCCCACACCCACCCCCCACATACCGTCCCTACCCTCCTATGACATTCCTCTATTCCCCCAAGCCCTCCAGCCAGGGTAGCTTTGTTGGTGGGCTCCCATTACCTGCTGTTTTAGTCTCCACTAGCCGTATATCCCCCCCAACCCTGCTGCCACCACTACCAGCACCTACCATCCCTCCCATGCCATCTCTTCACCCACCCCCCCCCCCCCTCCCCGCCATCCCCCCTCCCCCGAATCTTTCCAGCTAGGGTAACTGTTGGACTCCCCTTATCTTCTGCTGTTCTTTTGCTCCATCAACACCAATCACCACACCACACACCATCAACAAACATTGGCAGCTGCATGTCCATCACAGGCTCCTGTCTTCCATGTGTCACACATGCCTCTGTGTGTGTCACAGCAGAGACTGGCAAAAGAAATTAGCGATCAAAGTAGCGTGATAATTTTGCAGGTCAGAAAAAAGACTGTGTGCAGCACATAGAGTTCAAAGTACCCAAATGAAAGACTTGTTTAATCTAGTTTGACTATATATACATATATACACAAATGGCCACAAGAGGGTGCTATTGCATTCCCCCTTCTTAATGAAAAAGGTACACAAAAATTCGTCTTCAGTACAACTTAAATGTTTTTCATTTATTTACAAATACAACTTAACCACTGGTTTCCAACTCTTAAGAGGATACCTTCTTTCTTGATCCAAACTTTCAGAGCTTGGGGAAGGACCTTGACCCATTTGGGTTTGAGTCTGTGGAGAAGCCTTCTCCAACAAAGAATGATTTGGCCCTTGAACTTCAGTTGAATTTTCCACTTCATCAGGCACATCTGTCTAACTCTGCATCGAATCTTAACTGGTTTCAGGCACAATTTGTGTTGGAGTAACTATTGGTACTCTATTCAGATCCCAACTATCCAATTCATCAGACTCATTTGATTCTTCCCAACTTCCTTCTTATTCATGAATCTCTGAAGGTAAAACATGATCTATATGTACAAACCTAACCTTTCCACAACCAAACATCTTGACCAGATATGTACGAGGACCACGTATTTTCACTAATCTTCTTGGTAGCCACTTCATCCACTTATATGATATTCTTTCACCTTAACCTTCTGGTTCAACGTCAGACTTCTTTCTCTCACTCTACCCCATATCATGGCTCTCTTTCTGCCTGGATTATTTCTCTTCCACTGACTGTTGAAGGCACATTTAACAATGAAAATCTTGTTCAAGGCTGTCTTCTAAGAAACAATTCAGCTGCCATTCTGCCAGCTGTATGTAATGTGAGGTGTATACAATAAATAAACAAAAAAATTACCAGTTTGTGATTCAATGAGAACTGACATTTCTTCCAATTTCTATCCAGCACTTGTTTAACAAGAGCATGTTTAACAATTTGTACTGTGTGCTCTGCTGCTCCATTTGAAGCAGGATGATACGGTGAAATTCTAGAGTGTTTTACCCTGTTCATTCTCATAAATTTTACAAACACTTCTGAATAAAACTGAGGTCTGCTGTCAGACACTAATTCCTCCATGAGTTTATTAGTAGCAAACAAACCACTCAATATATCTAGATTTTTGGTAGTTGTTATTCAATTCATCAGGATACCCTCAACCCACTTCAAATGTCTATCACAATGAATAGCTGTTGCTCTTCAAATTCTGCAAAATCTATGTGCAGCTTCTGCAACATTCTGGTTGACCAGTTTCATGATTGCAAGGGTACTGATGGCATCTTCTTTTCTGCTGCTTGACAAACTCTGCACAGTTTCACTGTGTATTCCATGTCTTTATCTAAATTTCTTTCTAACCTTAATTAGCATATTCTTTAGATAATATTACCACCTTCAACACCTCTTTGTCCTTTTGTCTGTGACATCTTTTGGTTATCTCCACCTATCACTGGCCCTCTATCCAGCTCTACTTGTCCCACCCTCCCCTTAAACCAGCTTATATTTCACCTCTCTTCTATTTTTACTTAGTTCTGTTGAAGGGTCATTCGGACTCAAAATGTCAACTGTGTCCCTCTCCGCAGATGCTGCCAGACCTGCTGAGTTTTTCCAGGTATTTTTGTTTTTCTTTTGGATTTCCAATATCTGCAGTTTTTTGCTTTTATCTTAGTGTTTAATTGACTGCCACTTCTCTTCAAGGGATGCCTACCTTGAAGAAGTATTGCTCTTCTCTCCGACAGGATTTTCGAATCTCTCTTTTGCCTTGTTCACCTTCATTGCTTTCCATTTCTCTCCTGGTGTTTGGCAGGTGTTTACTTCCTTCACCCCACTCCACCCCCACTAGGGCTATTTGTACCTTGCTTGTCATTCTTTCTACCCTTAATTAGCACATTCTTTAGATAATATCACCACCTTCAACACCTCTTTGTCCTTTTATCTGTGACATCTTTTGGTTATCTCCACCTATCACTGGCTCTACTTGTCCCACCCCCCCCTTAAACCAGCTTGTATTTCACTTCTCTCGAAACGTTAACTGTGCTCCTCTCCGCAGATGCTGCCAGACCTGCTGAGTTTTTCCAGGCATTTTTGTTTTTGTTTTGGATTTCCAGCATCTGCAGTTTTTTGCTTTTATCTTTATCTAAGCTTGACTGCCAAAGATAGCTCTTCACTAGACTCTTTGACAAGCTCATCCCTAAGTGTGGATTGTGTTGATCACATAGTAACTGTGATCTGTACCTTTCAGGGATTACAACTCTGGCTCCTCACATAAGATAACCTTTACCAACAGATGACTCATTCTTACACACAAAAACTGGCCTGACTTCTAATTCCAGTACAAAAACAGAATTACCTGGAAAAACTCAGCAGGTCTGGCAGCATCAGCGGAGAAGAAAAGAGTTGACGTTTCGAGTCCTCATGACCCTTCGACAGAACTTGAGTTCGAGTCCAAGAAAGAGTTGAAATATAAGCTGGTTTAAGGTGTTTGGGTGGGGGGGGGGGGCATGGGGTGGGGGGAGAGAGAGAGAGAAGTGGAGGGGGGTGGTGTGGTTGTAGGCAAAAGCAGTGATAGAAGCAGATCATCAAAAGATGTCACAAACAACAGGACAAAAGAACACATAGGTGTTAAAGTTGGTGATATTATCTAAACGAATGTGCTAATTAAGAATGGATGGTAGGGCACTCAAGGTATAGCTCTAGTGGGGGTGGGGAGAGCATAAAAGATTTGAAATATTTAAAAATAATGGAAATAGGTGGGAAAAGAAAAATCTATATAATTTATTGGAAAAAAACAAAAGGAAGGGGGAAACAGAAAGGGGGTTAGTATCTGTGTTGGACAACCATTTGCAATACATCGTACACCCTTGCTTATACAAGGTTCCTAGGGTTGTTCTCCCATGTAATCTGCTGTGACTGGCAACTAGTCGATGTGTGAAAAGAAAAATAAACCGTCCCTGTTGAGCTTTACCTCTGAGGGGGATGGTAATCTAGACATTGCATCGGTATTACGATGATCTTCTGATTAATGGATGTAATGCCACGCTGAAAAGCAGACAATATCAAAGCCCAATTCTGTAATCAGGCTGCAGCTAAAGTGGGCACTGGAGACTTTGGATTTAAAATAGCTGTCAGTGACTTATGATCAGTTTGATCGTGAAATTACAGCTATACAAGTATCTATGAAATCTTCTTACGCAAAAAATCAAAGACAATGCTTCATGTTCTATTTAAGCATAATTCTGCTCACAGGCACTGAGAGTGTGTTGTTTTTCATTCATCCATGGGATGTGGGTGTTGCTGGCTGGGCCAACATTTATTGCCCATCCCTAGTTGCCCTTGAGAAAGTTGCGGTGAGCTGCCTTCTTGAACTGCTGCAGTCCATGTGGTAAAGGTCTCTCCTGAGCATTATCTAACATGTGAGATCACAACATCTACTCCATATGGAGAGGCATCACATGCTAGCTTAATCTTTTTGGACACACAAGGTAATGTACAAGCATTGTAGGATCTCCCAATGTACTTTTACACACCGGAAATGCTTTGTAACACACCTTTGTCTAATTCCTTCAATGGATGCAATAAGGTATGAATTTACTGGAATAATTCACTAAGCCCAAAAAAGATCTGAGCTCAGAGATATTCTGAGGGTGTGACGTATTTCTTAATTGCTTGAACATTCCTCTTGGTGGGATATAACCCACCTTTGTCTACCTTGTGTCCCAAATAATCTTCAGTGTTTTGAAGCATTTCACATTTTTCTGTGCCTTTGCCCGAACTCCATGCTTTTCCAAATATTGGAGCACCTTATTCAGCCTGTCATCATGAGTCTGCCTCTTTGGAACTGAAATAAATATATCATCCAAATGGCACACCATACTCCCTGAATTCTTTGCAGATTTGGTTCATTACCCCTTGAAAAATTTCAGGGTCTGCAGAAACATCAAGCGGCAGCGTATGAAACTGAAATAGACCCATGTGTGTATTAATAGTCAAATATGACCAAGTCTCGTCATCCAACTCAAGTTGCAGATAGGCGTTTGTCAGATTTAACTTGGAAAAAAATCTGGCTTTCTGATAACATTGCCAAATGTGGGGGATTTGTTTGCAAAGTATCAGGTGGATTACATTCCAGTACCTGCTTTACAGTTACTTTATAATTCCCACGTACTCTTGCACTACCATCTAACTTTGGTACTAAAACAATGGGAATAACCCAAATTACTCTGTTCTACTTTAGAGATAATGTTCTCGATCTCAAGTCTTTTCAGCTCTTGCTCGGCTTTCTCTTTTAGAGCATAATGTACTGGACATAGCCTGCAATAAACTGGTCAAGTGTTCCTCTGGCCCCGAAGGTTGGTCTTATAACCTTGAATCAGTTTGCCAGTCGCTGAGGGTACTTAGCGATCACATCATCTTGCTTTTTGAATTTTTTCCTATGCAAAAGCTCCTTCCAGTTTAACTTCAGCATTGTAAACCAGTTCCTTCTTAAAAAGGCTGGTTTTTCACCCTTCACTACAAAGTTGGGCAATTGCTCCTTGTATGTGACTGGAACCAATACATTCCTCATTACGGGGATTTTCTCTCCTCCATAACTTTGTAATTTCATGCCTGACTTGACGCGGAGATCATCCCAACTAAGACAGGGGTGAGAAGAATTTTTTTCTCTCAGAGGGTCATTAATCTTTGGAGCTGTCTTCCCCAGAGAGTGGTGGAGGCAGATTCAATGAATACTTTTAAGGCAGAGGTAGATATATTCTTGACTAACAAGGGAGTCAAAGATTATGGAGGTAGGCGGAATGCAGAGTTGAGGCCACAATCAGATCAGCGGTAATCTTATTGAATGACGGAGCAGGCCCGAGGGGCTGAATGGCCTACTCCTGTTCCTAATTCGTATTTTGATGATTTTTCCAGCTGATGCTGACTCAATGTTTGAGGGTATAGCAATTCAGGAATCATATTGGCTGATGCCCCTATGCTGACCTATTTATTTACCAGATCTCCATCCAACGCGAATTGGACCACGATAACCTATGACTTTCCACTGGACATCTTTGTGCTTTGGATCCTATGGGTCTCAACTGACCCATCATCAGCCTGGTGCTTTTCAACAACTGTATGCATTTCCTCCGGCCTGCGTTTCTTCCATTTACATTCTTTTGACATACCTTGCCAAGATGACCCTTATTCTTGCAGCTGTAGCACTCTTCCTTTACAAATGGGCAATTCTGTGTCCATTGTTGGCCTAAGCACCGGGAACAGGCCTTTTTATTTCTACTACTGCTACTATTAACTGATGCTGTTACGGCCTTCTGCTTACTCAGCAGCAGCTTATTTACTTCAGCTGACGACTGGCAGTTGTTAACTCTGCCTTCTCTCAAGTCATGTCCTGCCCTATCCATAGACAAGGCTGTTTGGGACACCAGGTCAAAACTTAACTTTGGCATTGTCAGCAACTTCCTGTGAATGTCTTCACTTTTTAAACCATTTACAAATCTGTCCCATAATGCGTTCTCTTGAAACTCTCCAAAATTACAACGTCCTTACTGGTTCCAAAATGATAGCTTTTAGCTAGGCTTGGGACTGTAGTGCTGCTCGAGCTTACACATGTTACATTGTGTCTTTTGACTTAGCAGGGACGACCAAATTCTTGACTGTTTCATACACACTTGGGCCTGTTTCAGTCAGAAATATCACCCTTTACCTTTTCCACTGATTAACAGCCGGATTATCAAGAACATTAAGGATATTATTATTATGAAATACATCTCTGGCCACTCCACATATGCACTGAAAAACTCTCAGTCATGGCTATAGTCTCCCAGTCACCCAACAATACCTATTGATGCAGCCACCTTCGAAGTGCAGCCCATCCACTTGTACAATCAACCTTTTCTCTAAGACTGGATTTTTAAAATTATTTCTCAGCTGGCTTGCTGGAAGTTTCTCCAATTCAAATTTGTTTGGCTAGTGACATTCACAATCCAACCTTGTTGTCAGGCTGTGATATCTTCGCGGGATAGAAAAGATACAGTGTACAGCATATGGAGTTCAAAGTATCCAAGTGAAAAACTAGTATATCCCAGTTTGACTATGTATACATACATACACAGATGGCCTCAAGAGGGTGCTATTACAAGTAGTTTTTATTGTAACAGGACATGTTTAAATACAGGATTCCTAGTTATTCTTTCATAAAAGGTTAACAGAATTAATCTTCTGACACTGGAAAAAGCTACATAAAGCTGCACATGTGTAAAAACATTGGGTTTAAATGGCACCAAAAAGTAAAAGTGCCTCACATGGACAGTCACATATCTCAAAGTTTATTGAATGCACTAAATGGGATCAGGTTTAAAAAAATTGCAATTAGCAATCATTTCACCGATGCGACATTTTTCACCTCCGTGAGTTTACCACATGAATCTGAAGTAATTTTGCAGCTTTTGCACTCAGCTGGTCAGTCAGTGCCGTCCTTTGAAGATTTTTAGCATGACAGAAGGTGTGAAATGAAAAGGTCATTAATCCCTATGGTTTTCCCTGTTCCTGATGCTTCCTAACTACAAAATAGACTTTCACCTAATCAGCACTTGCTTGTATCTTTCAAAGGCCTCAAAACACCTTGTATAGTAATTATTTGGTGCAGTTTTGTGAGATAAAGTGGTAACCATGTTGTGTACAGTAAGGTCCCACAAATCACAGTGAAGAGTTTTAAAAGTTGCAGTTAGCCGCCACTCCCCGACTTGCAAGGCAGAGATTAGAAGAGCCATACCTGGTTGTAAACAGAGAACCTTCAGCAGCTCCTTCCAAACCTGTGGCCACTACCATCTAGAAGGACAAGGGCAGCAGATAGATGGGAACACTATCACAGCCTGGAATTTCCCCTCCAAGCCACACACCATCCTGACTTGGAAATATATCACCATTCCTTCACTGCCGCTGTGTCAAAATCCTGGAGCTCCCTCCCTAACAGCACTGTGGGTGTACCTACACCACATGGACTGCAGCGGTTCAAGAAGCAGCTCACTACCGCCTTCTCAAGGGCAGTTAAGGGATGGGCAATAAATTCTGGCCTAGCTAGCAATGCTCACATCCTGTGAAAGTATCACAAAAAATTATTCATGGTGGAACATTGCTGGAGCGGAGGAAATTAGAGTGGTCCACGTGTTGGAGACTGCCAGTCCCTTTGTAACAGAACACCACGCTAACAGGAGAGTTTTCACTCTTAGTCTACACCTGCTTCATCCTACCACACTTCCACTTACACCTGGGCTACTTCATCCCATGTGGGGACATTGGGGTTGGGGGGGAGGGATGGCGTTGTAGAATAGTGGTTATATTACTGAACCAGTAATCCAGATGCCTGGCCATAATGATCTGGACATATGAGTTCAAATCCTTCCTTAAAAGCTGAGGAATTTAAATTCATTTAATTCAATGAATTTGGAATTAAAAAGCTAGTTTCAGTAATGGTGGCCATAGAACTACCAGATTGCTGCTACAATCCCATCTGGTTCACTAATGCCCATTGAGGGTGGAAATCTGTTGTCCTTACTTGATCTGGTCTATATGTGATCCTTGAGTGCCTTCTGAAATTGCCTATCTGTTGTGTTGAAGAAGGTGGTTCATCAACAACTACTCAAGGGCAATTAAGAATGGGCAATAAATGCTGGCCTTGTCAGTCACACTCACACTGCCAGAATGAATTTCAAAAATACCAAGCACTGACCCACCTTTAACTATTCCTGCCCTCTCGTCCCAAAATTTATTGGGAGTGGGTTTTATGCTCGCCCTCTCTTCCACCTCCCCTGTGGGACAGTAGTACTACTTTCTGTGTCCTGTATATGTCTTTTTAGCTCATTGGTTTCTCTGGCTCAGAGTCATTTTGATTCTGAACGAAAGAATGAAATGATATTGATTTGGTTGCGTGTTGTACATCATGCCGAACTGAAGTCAAAAGAAATGAAAGCAGTTAAGATGTATAATGGCCATCTGAATCAATGTCACCTGCTTTATACTTTTGTCTAAATTCAAACTTACCAGCGGTTGTGTCTTCTGTTATCTCCTCCTGTGGAGGTCAATCCTGTCATTTAACCATCTCTTCTTCTCTACCTCAGCATTGTACAGTGGCCATTGTTTGGTCCCATCTCCCAACACCCTCCCCTGCCCTGTCCCCTCATTTTGCCCATATTTAAGTCCCATTCATCGGTAATGTCTTCCAGTTATGAGGAAGGGTCTCTCCTCACCTTGCCCTTACAAACACATAAGAAATAGGAGCAGGAGTAGACCACCAGGCTCATCGAGCCTGCTCCGCTGTTCAATATGATCGTGGCTGGTCTTGGGCTCCAACTCCACTTTCCTGCCCACTTCCCATATCGCTTACTTCCCTGAAAGACCAAAATTCTGTCTATCTCAGCCTTAAGTGTATTCAACAATGGAGCATCCACAACCCTCTGGGGTAGAGAATAACAAAGCACTCTCAGCAAGTGCAGTCTCACAGATCAAATATCTCTGCCGGTTTCTGCTTCAATGGTCAACACCTGCAATGTTTCACTTCTATGTTCAAGACACATTGGTGTTTTGGGTTATATACCCTTCATCAAGCGGAAAGTGGAAAGGAAGGAAACCAACAGAGGAAGACCCAAAGCAAAACAACAAGCATTTATATGTCATCGTCCATGAGGCAGGACTTCTCAAGATACTTTACAGCCAATGAAGTACTTTTGGAGTAGAGTCACTGTCGGGATGTAGGAAACTGCAGCAGCCAGTCTGCACACAGCAAGATTCCAGAAACAGCAATGAGATACATGATCAGTTAATCTGTTTTAGTAATGATGGTTGGGGAATTAATATTGGCCAGGAAACTCCCCTGCTCTTCTTTGAAATAGTGGATTGGGATCTCTAACATCCATATTGGTTTTATGTCCCATCCAATAGGTGGCAACTTGGATAGTGCAGCACTCCCTCAGTATCGCACTGGGATTGGCAGCCTGGATTTTGTAGTCAGGTCATTGAGCCCTGGGCCTTTGGAGTCAGGGTCAAGCCTGCTACCACTGAGCAACTGACACCGTGTGAGTTAATTGGTAAAAAGATTATATGGATTAATCTGAAGATTTCAGAGCTAGTGAATCCGCCACTTATGAAAAAAACAATTTATAAAAGCACAAATGTAGAATCGTTGTTAATTAGTTAGACTTGGCCCTGATTAGTTGCCTTAAAGCAATATGTGGAATTCCAAAGCAGCTCTTTATTAATGCCTGCACCCAACTCAGTCAGAGATCAACATTGCCCCACAGAGGACAATATAGTTATGGCAGTATCTCAAGTCAGTGTTAATTTTTTCCAAGCTCGAGAAGAAAAGCTATTCATTCTTTTCTTAATCATTTTCAGGGTGTGGGCATTATCTTGCCTGTCCCACTGGCAGGTCAGACCCAGCAGAAGCGGTGGCACAGGCATATACAGTCGGGAGGCAGCTGCCCTGGGAGTTCTCAACATCGACTCCAGACCCCATGAAGTCTCACGGCATCAGGTCAAACGTGAGCAAGGAAACCTCCTGCTGATTGCCACGTACTGCCCTCCCTCAGCTGATAAAACAATGGTCCTCCATGTTGAACATCAGTTGGAGGAAGTACTGAGGGTGGCAAGAGCAAATAATGTACTCTGGGTGGGGGACTTCAATATCCATCACAAAGACTGGCTCGGTAGCACCACTACTGACTGAGCTGGCCAAGTCCTAAAGGACATAGCTGCTAGACTGGGTCTGTGGCAGGTGGTGAGGGAACCAACAAGAGGGAAAAACATACCTGACCTCATCCTCACCAACCTGCCTGCCGCAGATGCATCTGTCCATGACAGTATCGGTAAGAGTGACCACCGCATAGTCCTGGTGGAGATGAAGTCCCGCCTTCACATTGAGGATACCCTCCATCGTGTTCTGTGACACTACCACCGTGCTAAATGGATAGATTTTGAACAGATCCAGCAACTCAAGACTGGGCATCCATGAGGCGCTGTGGGCCATCAGCAGCAGCAGAATTGTACTCAAACACAACCTGTAACCTCATGGCCCGGCATATCAACCACTCCACCATTACCATCAAGCCAGGGGATCAGCCTAGTTCAATGAAGAGTGCAGGAGGGCATGCCAGGAGCAGCACCAGGCATACCTAAAAATGAGGTGTCAACCTGGTGGAGCTACAATGCAGGACTACTTGTGTGCCAAACAGCATAAACGGCAAGTGATAGACAGATAAGTGATCCCACAACCAATGGATTAGGTCTAAGCCCTGCAGTCCTACCGCATCCAGTCGTGAATGGTGGTGGACAAATAAACAACTCACTGGAAGAGGAGACTCCACAAATATCCCCATTGAGGAGCCCAGCACATCAATGCAAAAGATAAGGCTGAAGAATTTGCTACAATCTTCAGCCAGAAGTGCTGAGGGGTGATCCATCTCGGCCTCCTCCAGAGGTCCCCAGCATCATAGATGCCAGTCTTCAGCCAATTTGGCTCACTTCACGTGATATCAAGAAACAGCTAAAGGCACTGGATACTGCAAAGGCTATGGGCCCTGACAATATTCCGGCAATGGTACTGAAGACTTGTGCTCTAGAACTTGCTGCGCCCCTAGCCAAGCTGTTCCAGTACAGCTACAATACTGGCATCTACCTGACAATGTGGAAAATTGCCCAGGTATGTCCTGTACACAAAAAGCAGGACAAATCCAACCTGGCCAATTACCGCCCCATCAGTCTACTCTCAATCATCAGTAAAGTGATGGAAGGGGTTGACAACAGTGCTATCAAGCGGCAATTGCTTAGCAATAACCTGCTCACCAATACCCAGTTTGGGTTCTGCCAGGGCCACTCAGCTCCTGACCTCATTACAGCCTTGGTTCAAACATAGACAAAAGCTGAACTCCAGAGGTGAGGTGAGGGTGACTCCCCTGGACATCTAGGCCACATTTGACCGAGGAGCCCTAGCAAAACTGGAGTCAATGATGGGAAAAACTCTCCACAGGTTGGAGTCATACCTAGCACAAAGGAAGATGGTTCTCTCCTTCCATCATTAGGTCAGAAGTGGGGATGTTTGCTGATGATTGCACAATGTTCAGCACCATTCATGACTCCTTAGAGAGTGAAGCAGTCCATGTCCAAATGCAGCAAGACCTCGATAACCTCAAGGCTTGGGCTGACAAGTGGCAAGTCACATTCATGCCACACAAGTGCCAGGCAATGACCATCTCCAACAAGTGATAATCCAACCATCTCCTCTTGACATTCAATCATCACTGAATCCTCCACTATCAATATCCTGGGAGTTACCATTGACCAGGAACTGAACTGGACCAGCCATGTAAATACTATAGTTACAAGAGCAGGTCAGAGGCTGGGAAGGCTGTGGCGAGTAACTCATCTCCTGACTCCCCAATGCCTGTCCACCCTCTACAAGGCACAAGTCAGGAATGTGATGGAAAATTCTCCACTTTCCTGGTTGAGTGCAGACCTCACAACACTCAAGAAGTTTGACACCATTCTAGACAAAGCAGCCCGCTTGATTGGCATCCCATCCACCACCTTCAACATCCACTCCCTCCACCAGCAATGCACAGTAGCAGCAGTGTGTACCATCTACAAGATGCATTGTAGCAACTCACCAAGGCTCCTTAGACAGAGCCTTCCAAACCTGCGACCACTACCATCTAGAAGGACAAGGGCAGCAGATAGATGGGAACATCACCACCACCTGGAAGTTCCCCTCCAAGCCACTCACCAACTTGACTTGGAAATATCTCACTGCTTCTTCACTGTCACTAGGTCAAAATCCTGGAACTCCTTCCCCAACAGCACTGTGGGTGTACCTACATCACATGGACTGCAGTGGTTCAAGAAGGCAGCTCACCATCACCTCCTCAAGGGCAATTAGGGATGGGCAATAAATGCTGGACCAGCCAGTGACACCCACATCCTGTGAATGAATAAGAAGGTGCTCTTGAACTGCAGCAGCTTGATCTAACCCAATGGCTCACTCGGCCTCTTCAGGGGGTAGTTAGGAGTCAACCACATGGGTGTGAAACTACAGTCCTGTAAAGGTCTGAACAGGTTTCTTTACCCTTAAGGTACTTTAGTGAACCAGTTGGGTTTTTAACAATAATCTGACAGTTTCAGGGTCACTTTTACTGGCACCAGATTTTTATTTCTGCAATGAATTGGATTTAAAGTTCACAAAAGGCCATGCTGGAATTTGAACTCAAAATAGCTGGATTACTAGCCCACGGGCATAGCATAGTGTCATTCCCTGTGACAGTCGTCACAGAAGATGTAAGGTCACTCTGTGCTGAATCCATGGGATTCACTGTCTGTTTACAGTAGATAAACATCCTTGCAGTCCGGAGATAATAGACTGGTATTTAGTGTCACTCATTGCTAGTTTTGCTCGAGTAGACCAGCAGACTAGATTCTGATTTTTTTGCGTTTCTTCCTATCTCCCCAAGTGATATCAGCTTGCCAAAGAAAGTAAGTGTAGGGTCAAGGTTGACTTGCACCCAACCCTCTGTCAGTGCTCCTTGTGACTGGTAAACTTGTGCGGACAGCTCCTGCAGATCACAACCTGCCCCATAGGATGCCCCTGACCCCTTTTTGACATCATCCTGGGTGATTTGGTGAAACTGGTGACTCATTGTGTGGGAACTCTGCAGGAATCTGACAGCTCAGTGCACTGGTGTCTCTTTAGAAGTGTTTGCAAACCAAATCCTTCAGAATCAAAAACAAAAACAAAAATACCTGGAAAACTCAGCAAGTCTGGCAGCATCTGTGGCGAGGAACACAGTTAACATTTCGAGTCTGAATGACTCTTCAACAGAACTAAGGAAAAATAGAAAAGGGGTGAATTATAAGCTGGTTTAAGGCGGGTGGTGGTGGTGGTGGGACAAGTAGAGCTGGATAGAGGGCCAGTGATAGGTGGAGATAGCCAAAAGATGTCACAGACAAAAGGACAAAGAGGTGTTGAAGGTGGTGATATTATCTAAAGGAATGTGCTAATTAAGGGTGGAAAGCAGGACAAGCAAGGTACAGATAGCGCTAGTGGGAATGGGGTGGGGTGAAGGAATCGAGAAAGGCTAAAAGGTAGAGATAAAACAATGTTCCAGCTTCACTGAAACAATGCAGCAAGCCAAGGATGGACATGTGGGCATGAGAGCAGGGTGGAGTGTTGAAACTCAGACTGGGTGACCGCTTTGCAGAACACCTTCGGTCTGTCCGCAAGCATTACCCAGACCTCCCTGTCGCTTGCCATTTCAACACTCCACCCTGCTCTCTTGCCCACATATCCGTCCTTGGCCTGCTGCATTGTTCCAGTGAAGCTCAACGCAAACTGGGGGAACAGCACCTCATCTTCCGACTAGGCACTTTACAGCCTTCCGGATGGAATATTGAGTTCAACAATTTTAGATCATGAACTCCCTCCTCCATCCCCACCCCCTTTCTGATTTTCCTCCTCCTTTTTGTTTTTTCCAATAAATTTTATAGATTCTTCTTTTCTCACCTATTTCCATTATTTTTAACTGTATTTCCATCCATTGTTTTATCTCTACCTTTTAGCCTTTCTCGATTCCTTCACCCCGCCCCACCCCACCCCCACTAGCGCTATCTGTACCTTGCTTGTCCTGCTTTCTACCGTTAATTAGCACATTCCTTTAGATAATATCACCACCTTCAACACCTCTTTGTCCTTTTGTCTGTGACATCTTTTGGTTATCTCCACCTATCACTGGCCCTCTATCCAGCTCTGCTTGTCCCACCACCACCACCGCCCCCCCGCCCCTTTAAACCAGCTTATATTTCACCCCTTTTCTATTTTTCCTTAGTTCTGTTGAAGAGTCATTCGGACTCAAAACGTTAACTGTGCTCCTCTCCACAGATGCTGCCAGACTTGCTGAGTTTTCCCAGGTATTTTTGTTTTTATTTTGGATTTCCAGCATCCGCAGTTTTTTGCTTTTGCCTTCAGGATCAAAGCAGCGCGACGCTATCAAAGGCGCTGAATACAGCAGCAAAACTCTTGAGAGTTTGATGCAGCCATGGGAAACCCAGATTGTAGATCTTCCTGAAACTTCCGTTCTCCCTTTTCCTATCGAATGCTGCAGCTACCATGTTGGCACAGAACTGGCTAGAGGATCCACCCGCAGATGGTCTATGGAGGTCTGCAAGGCCAGACAATGGATCCCAACAGATATCAAACATCTTCAGAAACAAAGGAAAGAAAAATCTTAATTGCACTTGCACAGCACCTGTAACAATCTCAGGATATGCTAAAGTGTCACATTCTTCCTTTTCAAATAACAGTCTGATTCCCTTTTGAATGCTTCGAATGGACCTGCCTCCACCACACTCTCAGGCAGTACATTCCAGATCTTAACCACTCGCTGTGTGAACATATTCTTCCTCATATCGCCATTGCTTCCTTTGCCAATTATCTTAACTCTGTGCCCCCTTGTTCTCGATTCTTCCAGTAATGGGAACAGTTTCTCCCTATCCACTCTGCCCAGACCCCTTCTCATTTTGAATACCTCTATCAAATTTCCTCTCAGTCTTCTCTTCTCCAAGGAGAATAGTTCCAAATTTTCCAATCTATCTTCTTAACTGAAGTTCCTCACCCCTGGAACCATTCTTGTGAATCTTTTCTGCACCAGCTCCAATGCCTTCACATCATTCCTAAAGTGCGGAACCCAGGTCTGGACACAATACTCCAGCTGAGACCGAACTAGTGACTTCTATAAGTTTAACATAGCCTCCTTGCTCTTGTACTCCATGTCCCTATTAATAAAGCCTAGGATACTGAATGCTTTATTAACCACACTCTCAACATGTCCTGCTACCTTCAATGACTGATGCACATGTACACCCAGGTCCCTCTGCTCCTGAACATCCTTTAGAATTGTAACCCTGATTTTATATTGTCTCTCCCATGTTCTTCCTACCAAAATGAATCACTTCACGTTTCTCCACATTGAATTTCACCTGTCACCTATCCGTCCATTCCACCAGCTTGTCTATGTCCTTTTGAAGTTCTGCACTGTCCTCCTCATAGGTCACAATGTTACAAGTTTTGTATCACCTGCAAATGTTGAAATTGTGCCCTGTGCACCACAGATTATTAATTAAGTCATTAATATGTGTCAGGAAAAGCAAGGGCCCCAATACTGATCCCTGGGGAACTCCACTGCAAACATACTCCAGCCCAAAAACCATTTATTAACCTTTACCCTCTGATTCCTGTTTCGCATCCATGTTGCTGCTGTCCCTTTTATTCTATGAGCTATAACTTTGTTCACAGGTCTATATCAAATGTCTTTTGGAAGTCCATGTACAGCACATCAACAGCATTACCCTCATCTACTCTCTCTGTTACCCCTTCAAAAAACTGCAGCAAGTCAGTTAAACATGATTTTCCCTTACCAAATCCATGCTGGCTTTCCTTAATTAACTCGCCTTTGGTAATGTGACTATTAATTTTGTCCCAATCTATTGTTTCTAGAAGCTTCCCCACCACTGAAGTTAAACAGTCTGGCCTGTAGTTGCCGGGCTTATCTTTAAACTCGTTTTTGAATAAGAGTGTAATGTTTGCCATTCTCCAGTCCTCTGGCACCACCGCCTGAGTCTAGGGATTATGGCCGGTGCCTCTGCAATTTCTACTCTCACTTCCTTCAGTATCCTTGGATGCACCTCATCCAGTCCCAGTGCCTTATCAACTTTAAGTATACACAGACTATCTGATACCTCCTCCTCTAATCCTTCTAGTGCATTAATTACCTTATCTTTCACCGTGGCCAAGGTAGCATCTTCTTTGGTCAAGACAGATGCAAAGTATTTTTTTAATACCTCAGCCATACTGAGCAAAACAGCAACTCCCACAACCAGCGATGGGAGTATCACCAGATAATCTTTCTGAGTGACAAATATTGGACAGGACATGGGCGAGAGTGCATGTACTTTTCTTTGGAATGGTGTTCTAGGATCTTTTGCATTCATCTGAGGGAGCAGATGAGACCTCAGTTTAATGTCTCATCCAGAGGACAGTGCCTGGTGTGGTGCAGCACTCTCTCAGTAGCGCACTGGGAGTATCAGCCTGGATTCTGGGCTGTGGTTTCTGGAATGTGGCTTGAGCCTTCTACTTTTGACTCAGGGGGTGAGAGTTCTGCTCAACTGAGCCATAGTTGGCACTTTGGTACAGCAAATGTATGAAATCAGTAATGAAGGATCCCTCACTAGTTATTAAGTTAACTGATAAACAAAGGCTTGTGAGCCATGCAGCACATACTGAAACGCATGCAACAATAGAACACTTGAGGCCCAAAGGGGGGTCTATCCTTGAGCTGACCAAATTTTAAGCAGGATTCCTGTATGCATGGGTTGCCTATACTGTCTATGATCAGTACATAAACACTGATAAATACTTGCTAAGAGTAATCAGCATTTGAAAGGCACAAGGCTGAGATGTTCACTGGTTTGCACCGAGGGTTGCCAACTTTGATTGGCCATATTTCTGGAGGTTTTTAATCACATGACCTCTAGCCACTCCACCTGGCCGATCAGCTTTTTTCTCTCTTCCCTGATATTTTTATAACCGATGAACGGGAGCCTACAAATATATTAAAATAAGCACTTTATTGCTATCCCTGTCCCAGCAAGTTTTCTCTCCCTGTGTTTTCATTCGGCCTGTGGGGCTATCTGAGAGATTAATCTTTATCCCTGCAGGCTCGGGGCCTATCCTGCTGACCTTTTCTACAGGGCCGAGCAGCAATTAGGAAAGAGAGCGTGAAACATGTCAAAGCCTCAACTGCGAAACCCAGTGAGGTTTGTTGGCAAAGGCAGGATTAATCTTCTTATCAATCTCCAAGTGTAGTTCATTTTAGATTCTTTTCCAGCAACAAACTCAGTCTGCAGGTATAGAATTACAACAACACCACTCCTTAAACTGAACCTCAGCAGTCTCAGGAAATGAACTAGTTGGCAGCCGAACTCTTCAGGCTGACTCTGGGCTGCCTCCAATCGTCTGCCCCTGTCAGTTTTGCCTGTCGCCATGGAGACCAGTTAGATTTACACACATTTTTGCCTTTTATAGTCAGTCTTTTTTTTCCCCTTTGGGTATTAGTTGGGTGCGCTGGTATGCAATTTGAACTAATACAGCTACTCTCTCACACGCACATATACACACACACACACACATACACATGCACGCATTGTGTGCCTGCAGGCCACTGGAAGAAAAGTTTTATTAAAAAGAAAGGACTGTCGGTAATGTCGAGATCCACTTAAAGATGGCCGTGCACAGGAGCTGAAGGTGGGATGGATTTTACTCAGGTGTGTACGCATGCAGAACATGCAGAGAAAACCTGCAAAATGAAATGGCTAGAGTGACAGTAATGAGGTTACAAACTGCAGCTTGTGTGAGGGGATCCAGACTTTGACTTGGCTGTTAATCAGAACTTACTCAGGATAAGGAGTCTGCAGTCAAATGGCTGAATGGCTCCTAGCAGTCGCTAATACTCACTGAATCAACAGAAGGCTCAGGTTATGAGCTTGTGTGGCTGCTTTTTAACAAAAGTATTTGTATGTAATATGTGTAGTTGAACCTTGTACCTCTTTGATCATAGTGTGTCTAATATAGCCTCAGCAACATTTATAAATCAATTTTAAATAGGGCGACCAGGTTTTCAAAAATCAAAACCAGAACAACAACGAAAATCCATGGGAAGGCGGGAGTCTGTGATGAGCAACATGGTGGGTGACCAATGGTGGGAGTCTGGGGGAGGGGCAGCGGAAGGTGGGAGGTCATGTGATGACATGTCCTGGAATATGTCCGGTCAGAGTTGGCAACGCTATTCAGTAGATCATTTAAAAGGTGTCACCAGCAGCAGAACCCTCGGTGCCAAAAAGGTAGCGGCAACTTCCTTGGAGATGTCAAGTGGGTGGCGGGGGGGAGGGATAAGGTCCACTGCGTGCACAGCAATGTGATGTGATGGGTGTTTACTGGAAGAAGGACAAAACTTCACACAGATTTTCTTCCTTCCCAGGCCCAGTTTATATCTGAAAACCGGGACATTTGAGCTTTTTTATTTTAGGGAAATGTCAGGACACTGGGATACTTAATGAACGAGCGGGACTGTCTTGGCAAAACCGAGACATGTGCCCACCATATCTCTAATATCGAAATATGTCCGGAGGAGCTCCTGGCAAGTTGAACGAGATGTGAAGTGCATTGCCGAGTTGGGGATGGAGTGGCTGGGTGGACGGATTGGTCAAAGAGGTGGCTTTGCAAGGAAGCTCTTAAAGGAACAAAGGAAAGAGGATGGGTTTTAGGGAGAGAATCCTAGCTGAAAGTTCAGCAGCCATTGGTGGAGTGAAGGCTGGGAGAAGATGCACAGGAGAGTAAGAAGACTGCTCAAGGCAGTGGTGGGAGGTTGTAGGGTTACATAAGAAATAGGAGCCATTCAGCCATTCGAGCCTGCTCCGCCGTTCCATGAGATCATGGCTGATCTTCTACTTCAATACCATGTTCCTGCGCTATCCCCATATCCCTTGCTGTTTGTAATATATAGAAATTTATTGATCTCAGTTCGAGGAGGTCACAGAGACAGAGGGAGGCAAGGCTGTGGGTGCCGGTGGGGGTGGATGAGTTCAAATGTCAGAATTACAAAGCTAGAGTTTGATGGAAACATTTGAGATGGAAATTAGGCCTTGTTGTATGGCCTGATCCGTTACTGGGTCAGCCCGTTTTTCAGGCTTTGTTGGTGGAGACCTAATTGAGGGGCCTAGCCCCGGCTTTCAGGCCCACATGCTGATATTTGACATGACCTGCTCTGCTTGGGATTTATAAATGGTTGCTCGGTGACCATCACCAGGAGGTAAGTAAACCCCAGCTGTGGAGCCAGGAGGGTCCTTCCCAGGACCTAACCTTGGTGAGGCAGCTGGCTTGAAATTCTTTTCTTCAAACTGGGCAAATTGACTGTGGAGAACCTACAGGCCC
The DNA here is from genome assembly GCF_017639515.1 of Carcharodon carcharias. Lineage (NCBI taxonomy): Eukaryota > Metazoa > Chordata > Chondrichthyes > Lamniformes > Lamnidae > Carcharodon > Carcharodon carcharias. The sequence goes on along the minus strand of NC_054482.1, from coordinate 31,061,271 downwards.
CGCTAATCTGCACCTTTGATTTTAATGAGAACTGAGGCTCAAATTCAAGCCTAGTGGTAAAAGTGCATTATTTTGTTGAAGTCAAAGGAAGCATACATTTATTGGGCTATAATGGGCTACCTAACCTCAAACACTCACTGTCGTGACAACCTTTGATGCGAATAGTACAGTAAGGACAATATTTAATTTCTTTAAAATGTATTGGTAATCTGTAATTGGTTTTAAGAATGTTTGAAAAGGATTTTTAAGAGTTTGCATCAACTTTAAAGGGATCAGTTGTAATTCTGCTGGATAATAAGAAAAACTAGTCCAGTGACCTGGTGATCCTTGTCCTGGAAGCAGCACCAACTGAAAGGAAGTTAAGACCAAAAGCTGTGCAGCCAGACATAAAGGAAGGCTGTAGACAGATGAGGAGAGGAGAACAGGGAAAGCACATTTACAAGGAGCTTGTGTGTGTGTGTGTGTGTGTGTGTGTAATACAGTTAAATAGGGCAGAAGCCGAAGAAAGGGTTAGAGAAGGGATTGTCAATTGGACAATTTTGCTGCTGCTGCTTTAGTTTTGCCAGAGCCGCCCAGACCATTTAACCGGATGTATGAAGGGGATGGGATAAAAGAGTCTCTGGGTAATCTATGTTATCAAGGCTGCTGTGAACCTGGCTAAGGACATTCTGTGGAAATGTGCTGTTCAGGTGACAGCCACATCCAGGAAACTTGGATGGAATACGTTTGCCAGTGAGTGCGACTTGAGGGCCGAATCAATTGAGTGGGAAAGTGAGAGATCCTCCGTACCAGAGGCCAAATTAGAGAACCTTGGAACTGCACGTGGTATTAGATGCCTACGGGACCGATGCAGGTGCTTGCCGTTGTGTAAGATGGCCTTTGTTGTATCAACTATTTAAAGTGAAATTTACTTTTTTATTTGAAATATCATTTGCTTGTTAATTCATGTTTAATTTGCTTTGGTTCTGGTTTGTGTTAAAGTAAAAGTTGCAAAAGGTGAAATCTTATTGGTAATTTCCGCACTTGAGGGCCCTTCAGTAAATTTGGTTGCTTTGGTTTATGGTTTCCACATGGAGATTATATCACTGTCCATTTGGTGTTAAAATTTAAAATTAACTCCTTTTTGAGAGCTTTCAACACTGATAAACTACTGTGTAAAGGCAAATATTTCCTCCCAAAAACCCTGGGTCTTGTTATGAAAAGCCAATTGCAGCCACGAATTACTTACGGGTACACTGAACTTTTTAAGAAAGACTTGTGTGTTTTTAAAGAAATACGAACAAAGACACTGAGCCACAGATGGCTGATAATGTAAGGTGACCACCTTCTGGAAAATTTCTATGCGGATTATATTGACAGACCTGTCCTGAGAGAACATGGAATGTCGCAACTGAAAAGTTGTCATGGCCTTTTTCAAGCAGAGACACTTGAAAGGGAGATAGGGAAGATGCAGAAGACTGAACTTTAACCTCCTGTGGTTGTGGAGACAAAAGACTGATTTGCACGTCTCAGCAGTCACCCAAAAATCCATCTCCTGTTGATTTATATATCAGAATGTGTAAATAGTTCTGATATGAATGTAAGATGACTATTTCCTCTCCTGGAATACACAGAGGGGCAAAAGGGTTAAAAAGCTGGTGTGCTGTGAGAGTGACAACACAAGAAGACCAACTAATCACCCCTACAATTGCAGGTGGAAGTCTCTCTCTCTCTCTCTCTCTCTCTACTGCTGGAGGCAGAAGCCGCAATCAAACAGGAAATAGCCTCTTCAGCTACCCTGCAGAACCAAGTGTCTCCAAACTCATTGCAAAACTGCCAAAGTCATCTCTACCGGAATCACCCAACTTATCGGCTGCAACATACCACCACCTACGCCTCACAGACTGGCTGTAGGCTGATTCATTTTTAAATTTTCTTTATTTGGACTCTTACATTCTCATTTCTGACCTGTGTGCATGTGTGTCGCATTTTTATTATTTTTCTCTGGTTTTAGTAATTAATAAACTTACTCTTTCTTTGACTCAAGAAAGCCTGGGTCCTTTTAAAAAAAGTAAATATATTTGGGCTGGGAAAAGGTACCTGCAAGGGATCCCTTTTAAATTAACCAACCATTGGTGTTGAATAATGAAGGGGAGCCAGCTCATTCCTCTTCACCAGGGAGCGTGACAAAATTGGGATCCTGTTCAGGGAGTTACCAATTTGGGGGACCTTGCCCGGGGAGGGGGCGGTTGTAACAGTCTCAACATACAGAGCACGAGTCAACATTTAAGTTGCATTTCAGTAAATGTCCAAATAGAAAAAGGTAGAGGTTTGAGGTCAATCATTGAAATCATGAGTTCTGAGGCAGGCACAAAATTTGGACCCCATCTTGAGAATCTCATTAGCATGTCCTAAAAAAACACCAATGCAGCACAAATGAAAATCATTCCAAGCCATCAGTGCCCAAAAGAAGTCATCGAACTGGGGCACTCATGAGGCACAGCGGCCAGGGGAAATATGATCATGGCCATTTTTAATGTAGCCGATTTTGAGGCAATAAAACTGTAGAAAATGCATCATTAGCAAGGGGAAATCCAAAAAAAAAATGCATAAATCACTAGAAGGCACCAGAAGTGAGGCCTACATTTTAAATACAAGTTGATAGGTTGTTCCGAACTGGCATAAATTCAGGAGATTTGCCGGTAGCTGCACTTTTATCGGGGACGTGGATCTACACTGATGAATAGTGGCTGCTGAAATTTCCCAGAATTGAGGAAATTCTGGTGTAGTGCAAATACAGAGCACGAGTCATTTCTGCCAGAATTTCCTTGATCTTTGTGCAGGAGATCATTGTAAGGACACAACCAATGCACGGTTTTTAGCTGCCAGCTGTTCTAGTCACTAACCCAATCAGTTATATTAGGCTTTCTTGGGTCATTACTGAGTCATCAGGCTTTCTGACTCCAGATGTCAGGAAATGACTTGTCTTGGCAGTAAGCTAGCTGAGTAAACACTGACTGTGTATAATTGTCCAAACATCCTCTTACCTGATTGTTTGATTTTTCACCCATTTTCTCTTCTGCTGTTTTCAACCACTTTTGCTTTCATTCAATCTCATCATATGGCTGGCATTTACTGTCCACCCCGAGATGCCCTGTAAAGGTGGTGATGGGCCACTGTCTTCAACCACTTCAGAGGTCAGTAAAGAGGTTTTTTTTCCCTTTTGCTCTTTCATGTGGGCATTGCAGGCAAGGTCAGCATTTATTGCCCACTACTATTTGCTCTTGAACTGACTGGCTTTTGCTAGGCCATTTCAGAGGATACTTAAGAGTCAGCCACATTGCTGTGAGTCTGGAGTCACATGTAGACCAGACCGGGTAAAGACAGTACATTTCCTCCTTTAAAGGACATTAGTGAACCAGATGGGTTTTTATAACAACCAATGGTCACCATTACTGAGATTAGCTTTATATTCCAGATTTTTATTAATTCAATTTAAATTCCACCATTTCTTCTGGTGGGATTTGAAACCACGTCCCCAGAGCATTAGTTTGGACCTCTGGATTACTAGTCTAGTGAGATTGCTACTATGCTACTTTCTCCCCTATAAACTGTGTAAATGCAGGACTGGAGTCACGTATCAGCCTGGCAAAGGATACCTAGCTGGCACCTGGACCAATGGCCCCGGGTCAAAACAATGCATTGCAGTGTTGCCTGAGATTGAATTTCGGAGCCTTTGGCCTGTGTGGGTCATCAATCAGTGCAGGCATCGGGCCTAGCCTATCGACCTGATTCAAACTGGTTGTTGAGTAACCATTGTCATTGACTGGGAGCAGTGAGGTAGAATGGTGTGGAAGGCAAGTGTCACTAATCTGTGACATGGAATAAAAGGTTATGCTGTAGTTTTTATGGGATTCAGAGTGCACAGTTCAGTATAAAGAAAGCGCTTGCATTTATATAGCGCCTTTCACAACTACAGGAAGTTCCAAAGCACTTTACAGTCAAATATTTTTCAAGGATAGACACTACTGTAATTTGCTCTCAACAAGGTCTCACAAGTAGAAAGTTGGTACCTCCTACAGTGCAGCAGTCCCTCGGTGCGACACTGTGAGCTTTAGCATAGATTATGTGGTTGAGTCTCTGGAGTTTGGCTTAAACTCACAACTTTCAGATTCTGTGGTGAGAATTCTGCCCATTGACACACAACTCTCATATCAAAGGGAATAATTACTTCATGTGCCATGTATGGCAGAACCCAAAATACACTTGTCGAGTTGAGGCTTACAGCTTCAGAACATTGAGAAAATGCTTCTTTATTTTCACGTGCTGTTGTAATGAAACCAACACTAAGCTTTCTCTCGGCAGAGCAGTGGGAATCCAACATTAAATTTGATTGTTAAAAAATTCATTTACAGAAAAGGTGGTGGTGAGCTGCCTTCTTGAACCGCTGCAGTCCATGTGGTGTAGGTACACCCACAGTGCTGTTAGGGAGGAGTTCCAGGATTTTGACCCAGCGACAGTGAAGGAACGGCGATATATTTCCAAATCAGGATGGTGAATGACTTGGAGGGGAACTTCCAGGTGGTGTTCCCATCTATCTGCTGCCCTTGTCCTTCTAGATGATAGTGGGTTTGGAAGGTGCTGCCTAAGGAGCCTTGGCTGAGTTTCTGCAGTGCATCATGTAGATGGTACACAGTGCTGCTACTGTATGTTGGTGGTGGAGGGAGTGAAAGTTTGTGGATGTGGTGCCGATCAAGTGGGCTGCTTTTGCTTTGTCCTTGATGGTGTCAACCTTCTTAAGTGTTTTAGAGTTGCACTCATCCAGGCAAGTGGTGGGTATTTATCATGCTCCTGACTTGTGCCTTGTGGTGGTGGACAGGCTTTGGGGAGTTAGGAGGTGAGTTACTCGTCGCAGGATTCCCAGCCTCTGACCTGTTCTTGTAGCCACAGTATTTATATGGCTAGTCCAGTTCAGTTTCTGGTCAATGGTAACCCCCAGGATGTCGATAGCGGGGGAATCAGCGATGCCATTGAATGTCAAGGTGCGATGGTTAGATTCTCTCTTGTTGGAGATGGTCATTGCCTGGCACTTGTGTGGCACGAATGTTACTTGCCACTTAGCAGCCTAAGCCTGGATGTTATCCAAGCCTTGCTGTATTTGAACATGGACTGCATAGGAATTGCTAGTGGGTAAAAGACCAAGGCCGGTCTAGTTCATTTGCACCCACCCTTATAATTGCACAATACAACAATATTGGGGCTGTTACCTAATCTTAGCATCCGCCTCCAAGAGACGAAAGACCAGGAGAGCTCACAGTCTTGGGAATTCTGGAAAACATGGGAGTCCAAAGTCACCTCTCCCTTGAGCCCCAGCACTTACCACAAGATGTGTCTGGAATCTCTCATACGCTTTATTCCAAAATATTATTTTCAGAAGGCCTTTCTATCCAATAACTATTTGGATGAATCAATATTAACTGCCTCCACCTGGAAGCCTGTTTCACTCGCTCACTGAAATGTAGCTTATGCAGAGCAAAATGCTGGGAATGCTGAAAATCAGAAATACCACAGAAAATGCTGGAAATACTCCGCAGGTCTGGCAGCATCGGTGGAGAGGGAGATGTTTTAGGTTAATGATCTTTCATCAGGAAAGCTCCAATGATAAGCTGCTGATCTGAATTCTGTTTCTCCCTCCAGCTGCTGCCTGACCAGTTGAATATTTCCTATGGTTTCTATTTTTATTGTTGTTTTCACAGGTTTGTTTTGAATTTACCTCCTTTCAATCACAGGCTGGGCCCTCTAGTTTTATAGTTCTCAATATTTAATGAGTATTGCAAGTAGGGACCATGAAATCCAGCACCCATAAAACAAGAAACATATTTCTTTACTTGTAGCTGATATTCTGTCTGTTTTCTTTCCAGATACATTTGAGTTGTTGCAAGACATCATTATCAGAAACCGTGGGATATCAAGATGGCAGACAGTGGTGTCTCGCCCAATGGGCAGCTTCCAAGGTCACATGACCAAAGAGGCACCGTTGGCTCCGCTCCTCGCAAAGGGAAGAGAGCGGTGAATGCTGCCAGTGAGCCCGAGACAAACGTGTCCTTAGAGTTCTCCAAGAACTACCCTGCACTCTGTCAGTGGATGCCAGGTCCAAACGTCTCGGTCCTCCAGCCCAATCAGCGGGTCCGGAGAGCGAACATGTCAGCGGGCAGAGCTGCTGTCCGACAGCCGGAGATCCGAGGCTGCCCTGAACCGGGCAAACCAGGAGAGTGCACCCCTTCAGAAGAGTGTCCCCCTTCAGGAGATGGCCAGAGGGACAGGAGGCAGGAGGGAGAGCTGCATCCCTGTTTACAGAAACGCACCTACTTAACAGACAGGATCCTTAACTGTGAGGAGGGTCCACTTGATGGAGGCAAAGGCACCTTAAGAAAGTATACCAAACAGGGTATGTCGAGAGGGGCAGCGGGATTGGCCAATGTGGAAAACTCTCCTTGGCTAATTGGGGAGAAGCCTCAAAAATCAAATGCAAAGAATTGGAGTCCTCCGAAAGGGTTCTGGAAAGTTCTTGGGACGGAAAGTGTAGCATTGCATGATAGGGCGGATACTTTTGACAATGAAATTCTCCAGAAGGAAACTTGGAATGCCAACGACTCAGAGCATCCCAATACCGACTATGGCAATGGGCCTGGGCAAAGGGGTCCGTCAGAGGAGTTGCCGGGGGCTGAAAGCTTTGACATCTCCACACTCAGATATGGAGAGTGGACTGCAGAGAAATGGAATGCGCACAAACCTGGCCATCTGGAGGGCCTCTGGAGGACAGACAGCTGGGAGAGCGTCAGCAGTAATGCCAGTTTGTTATCTCTGACAGAAAGGGTGGAGCTGAACCGCTCCATCCTCAAGCGGACACTGAGGCCTGCTCACCTCCAGCCAGGGCCTGGTGTTGAAAGCCTGCCCCAGGAGAAACTCACAGCACCTGACTGCCAATTCCAACCCAACCTGCTGGATGACATCTTACCAGGGAAGGCATGTATTAAGCAAGGTAAAGTCTTTCCTACATGGTGCTTGACAGTGCCTGGAGCATTCAATCCTCCCTCAATGGATTAGCTGTGTTTTTGCACAGTACTTTCACTCTAGTGCTTCCAAGCAGTCATTTCATTACCTTTGTGTGTGTCTGGATCCTGGGATTCCCTACCTAATACCATCACTGAAGGCCCATTACTGTAATGTTCTGCCTTTGACTCAGTATGGAAATTGCTGCTGCCTTTCAGTGGCCTTTGGGAGAGAGTCCACCATAGTGCTGATTATGGAAATTAAAATGGGGCAGGTTCTACATCATGTTCAAACCACAAAGCTGCTATCATACAAGGTGAAAATCTAACCTTACAAAGTGATAAGTTTGTTCAGATTTTGCTCTTGTATTTCAGTGATTAGCGGAATATTCTCCACTTGCCTGAATGAGTGCAGCTCCATCAGCTCTGAGAAGCTTGACACCATCAAGGACAGAGCAGCCCCCCCCATCCACAAGCATTCACTCCCTCCACCACCAACACACAGTGACAGCAGTGTGTGTACCATCTACAAGATGCACTGTAGCAACTCAGCAAGCATCCTTCAACAGCACCTTCCAAACTCACAATCACTACCCTCTAGAAGGTCAAGGGCAGCAGATACATGGGAACCTGGAAGTTCCCCTAAAGATCACTCACCATCCTGACTTGAAAATATATCGCCGTTCCTTCACTGTCACTGGGTCAAAATCCTGGAACTCCCCTCCTAACAGCACTGTGGGTGTACCTACACCACATGGACTGCAGCGGTTCAAGAAGGCAGCTCACCACCACCTTCTCAAGGGCAATTAGGGATGGGCAATAAATGCTGGCCCAGCCAGCGAAGCCCACATACTGTGAAAAGAATTTTTAAAAATCAGCGTGTCACTGAACCCATTCATTCAGCTCCCCAGAAGTCTTCCCTCGTTTGAAAGAAAGATTTGTATTCCTATAGTGCCTTTTACAACCTCAGGATATCCCAAAGTGCTTCACAGCCAACAAAGTGCTTTTAAATTGTTGTAAGGCGGGAGAGGCAGCAGCCAATGTGAACAGCAAGATCCCACAGACAGCACTGAGTTAGTGACATGACTGAAATCAGTTGTGGGATAAATATTGATTATGACGCTGGAGAGAGCTCCCCTGCTCTTCTTCAAGATAGAACCGTGTCTTTTTTTTTTACAATAACCTGAGAGGGCAGGCCGAGCCTCGGTTTGATGACTCAGCTGGAAGATGGCACCTCCGACAATGTAGCACTCCCTCAGTATGGCACCAGGGTGTTACTCTGGATGATGCGCTCAAGTCTGTAGAGTGAAACTTGAGTCATTGACTCAAGTCACTTGACTGAGAGGCGAGAGCTGTACAGACACTCAGCCACCGTTGTCATACACTGAGTTGTTTATCTTTGCATTGCACTACCATCTGCACATGAGCATCATTATGGTGACTGCCCCATTGGCAGCTGTGATCTCCAACAGTGGGGTAAGGGACTGGAGGGAGGTCACTCTCCACCTGGGTGTGCATGTGAAACTGCACTCGCTGGTCTTCTGGATGCAGCATTCAACTGAAGCATTGCCCCTCAAGTATTTATTCAATATTGAATCTGCTTCCACGACCAACCCCCACCCCGCTCTGCGCACCCCCCCACCCACCCCCCGCCTCCCCCCCACTTACCTGCACAGCAGTCCAGATCATAATAACTCACTGTGTAAAAAGAAAATTCTCATCACGCCTCGTTTTTGCTAATTAGCCCATATCCTCCAGTTATTGAGTAGAGACAATGCAGACAGTGGTGTAGTGGTAATGTCACTGGACTAGCAACCTAGAAGCCCAGGCTAATGCTCTGGGTCCATGGGCTCCAATCCACCCCTAGTAGCTGGTGGAATTTAAATTCAATGTATAAATCTGGAATTGAAAGCTACTCTCAGTAATGGTGACTGTGAAACCATTGTTGGAAAAACTTGTCTGGTTCACTAATGCCCTTAAAGAAAGGAAATCTCCCAGCCTAGCCTACATGTGACTCCAGACCCACAGAAAAGTAGTTGGTTCTCACCCTCTGAATTGGTGTGACAAGCTACTTGGGAAATAGGGATGGGCAATGAATGCTGGCAGCAATGCCTGCATCTCATAAAAGATTAAATAAATTTACTTTATCAAAACTTGAATATTGCAGAAAAAAGAGACATGTTATTGAAGCTTTTCGTCTTGTACTCATCAGGACAAACACAAGAATACAAAATTTCAAACAATCACCACAATTTATGTGACAGGAGCAAAGGGTGCCAAATTGGTTAGGAAGTTGACTCTGATTGGCCAAGGCATTACCATAGAGAAAGCAATAGGGAATTATAGGCTCCCCAAGTTTTCGGGTAATTCAAAAAAGATGCATGGCTTGAACATATTCCTTTTATTTGCAGAGAACGGGTCCCTGTGTATGAATGTATGTCGCTTCTAGCAAGTATAAATGAGCCATGTTATGCATTCCCCATTGCATTCCCCATGGCCACACTTCAGCCAATCAGAGTCGATGTGCCAGCCAATCAGCACCCCTTCCTCCCCCTCCCCTTCCCTCCCTTCAATTGATCCTTCACTTTCTGGTCCCCTCTTCCTCCCTACCCCTAATGCCTCCTCCCTTCCTCCTCTTCCCTCCCCTCCCTTCCTCATCCCTTTCTTCCTCCTCTCCTCTTTCCCATTCCCCTCCCCCCTCCTTGCCCTTCCCCTCCCTCCTCCGCTTACCCTTCCCTCCCCTCTCCTTCCTCTCCTACCCTTCCTACTCCCCTCCTACCCTTTCTCCTGCCCCTCCCTCTCTCCTACACTTCCTCTTCCCCTTTCTCCTCCCCTTCCCCATTCTCTCCTTCTCCCTTCCCTGCCCTTTCTCACTCCATCCCCTCTCCTTCCCTTCCCCCTTCCCTCTCCCTCCCCTCACTTGCCCCTGCCTCTCACTCCCCTTCACTTCCCCTCCTGTCATTCCCACTCCACTCTGCTGCACTCCTCCCTGCCCTCTCTTCCCCTCCATCCTACTCTTCCTTCCCTCTTACCCCTCCCCATTCCTCCTCTTGCCTCCCTGCTTGACATAGCCTTGTCTATTTATTTATTTGTTCACAGGAATTGGGAGCTGCTGGCTAGGCCAGCATTTATTGCCCATCCCTAGTTGCCCTTGAGAAGGTGGTGGTGAGTTACCTTCTTGAACCGCTGCAGTCCATGTGGTGTAGGTACACCCACAGTGCTGTTAGGGAGGGAGTTCCAGGATTTTGACCCAGCGACAGTGAAGGAACGACGATATATTTCCAGGTCAGGATGGTGAGTGACTTGGAGGGGATCTTCCAGGTGGTGGTGTTCCCATGTATCTGCTGCCCTTGTCCTTCTAGACGGTAGTGGTCATGGGTTTGGAAAATGCTGTTGAAGGAGTCTCAGTGAGTTACTGCAGCGCATCTTGCATGTGGTACACACTTTTGCCAGTGTGCATTGATGGTGGAGGGAGTGAATGTTTAAGGTGGTGGATGGGGTGCCAGTCAAGTGGATTACTTTGCCCTGGATGGTGTTGAGCTTCTTGAGTGTTGATGGAGCTTCACTCATCCAGGCATTTGTTGCATTAAATTACTTGAAGACATTGAAAATGAAAATAATGATTAAAACTCATCATGGAAACCAATAATTGACATTTTTACATTTTATGGTGGCGAGCATGGTGATACACAAGGTAACATTATTGCGTGGGACATGCTAGATAAACTGTTAGTTATTATCCATATATTTGTGTACTGACTTAACTGTCGCTATCATTTTTGAATAATTCAAATTTATAGGTGTTAAAAGTTACTCCAACATAGATGAATGTGTTTTTGATGTGTTAATGCATTAAAATGGGTCATGTGGGTTAGGTTTCAACCTATAAGGGCACAGTTGTTTCAGCCAATAGTGGCTGTGCTGGGAGAATGGATCCTTCTTTCATGTGTGGGAGGATAACAAGTTGGATTTTTAAAACGTTTTTCATAATGTATTTTCAGATGCAGTAACATGAAGAGTAATGTAAAGAGGAAGTAAGGAGGCTACAAAGTGACCAAATTATCCAAATTCAGAGGGATCTGGGTGTCCTAGTGCATGGATTACAAAAGGCTAGAATACAGACACAGCAAGTAATTAGGAAAGCTAATAGAATGTTATCATTTATTGCAAGAGATTTGAATACAAAAGTAGGGAGGTTATGCTTCAGTTGTGCAGGGCACAAGTGAGACCACATTTAGAGTACTGTGTACAGTATTGGTTTCCTTATTTAAGGAAAGATGCAAATGCATTAGAAGCAGTTCAGAGAAGGTTTACTGGGCTAATACCAAGAATGGAAGAGTTGTCTTATGAGGAAAGGTTGGACAGGTTAGTTTTGTATTCGCTGGAGTTTAGAAGAGTAAGAGGCCACTTGACTGAAACATATAAGATCCTGAGGGGTCTTGACAGGGTGGATGTGGAGAGGATGTTGCCTCTTGTGGGAGAATCTAGAACTAGGGGTCACAGTTTAAAAAGAAGGGGTCGTTCATTTAAGGCCGAGATGGGGAGAAATTTTTTCTCTCAGAGGGTTGTGAGTCTTTGGGACTCTCTTCCTCATAAGGTGGTGGAAGCAGAGTCTTAGAATATTTTTAAGGCAGAGCTCGATAGATTCTTGATAAACAAGGGGTTGAAAGGTTATTGGGGGTAGGCAGAAATGTGGGGTTGAGGTTAAATTCAGATCAGCCATGATTTTATTGAATGACAGAGTAGGCTTGAGGGGCTGAGTGGTCTACTCCTCCTAATTCGTATGTATGTATTTAGTTTTTTGTAAAGTGATTAAGTAAGCCACTAATGAGGTTTATAAGCTAACTGTCAACATAAATCAATTTATGTTTGAAAAAAAAAGACACTCGTGACGTTTAGATCAAATCTCTTGACTTTTAAGAGTTTGTCCCGTGAGTTATAAGATGGTGGGGCTGGCATTTACTGAATGGAGTATCTTAAAGGAAGTGAACGAGAGAGAGAGAGGTGAAGAGGTTTAATTTCCAGAATTTAGGCCGGCCTAGGTAGCTAAACATATAGGGCGACTAAAAATTGGGCCTGACATATTCAGCAGTGGGATGAAGGCCTGTGACCCCACATTGTCCATTTCACGTTTAATAAATGGTTGCGATACACACTAATTTCTACCTCTCTGCATTTGAGTCCTCAGGTCTCTGTGCTCATTCACACACCCCTTTACATTGAGTGTAATCTTCCATTCCTCAATTTCATTCCCAAAGTGTAGACTTACCCTCATGAACTTATAGCTGCCACCAGCTTGCCCCCTCTCCAGACTGCCTTTGTCCTCTTGGAGTATTCCATTGCCCTGCTTCTTTGTTTTCTGAAGCTACACCCTGCCTTTTTCAATGGAGCAGTTTCTGACACTGTGCTCCCCAATGCCGAGTCCACACCATTGATTTGAACCATTCTTTCTTTCCCCAGGCTGCGGGACAGTGCAGAGTGACAGTGACTGGGACTCGGGGATTTCACTGCAGGAGTCTGATCGTGGAATGAGGTATGGAGCATATTGCTGTCGATCTGTTCATATTGTTTCCAGGGTTTGGTGACTGAGGGTACACACTGCTGTGCCAGATGTTGAACTCTTTTTAATGGGACCACCTATAGTAAAAGGAGCAAATCATTCAGCTTCTCAAGCCTGTTCCTCAAGACTGTTTACCCACTTTCTATCCATTTATCTTTATATCCTTACCCAACAATATCTAATAACCTGTCTTGGGAGATTGAACATGGTGAGGGAGAGAGTTCCAGATTTCTACTAGCCTTTGTGTGAAGAAGTGCTTTCGGATTTCACCTCTGAACAGCCTAGCTCTAAACTTAAGGTTGCATTGCCTCGTTCTGTACCTTCCCACCAGAGAAAATAGTTCCTATCAATCCTTTATTCATTTTAATCATTTCAATTCAATTAAATCACCCCTCAACCTTGCGTATAATTCTTTCTTATAGCTGTTTTAGAAGTGAATGTAATAATCGCCTAAACCCCCACCTCGCACATATTTCTGATCTTTGCGCTGTCACTTTTTTTTCACATAAACTAAAAGAAAACAAAATGTCCAAATAGTTCTTGGCACACTCAGTTAATGTCTATGTCAACATCACAGTTAGATGACGCCATATAATGCAATATAATGCTTATACCTCCTGTCCACTAGGGGAGCCTATGTTTTCATATGTCATATTGTGTAGTAAGCATTTTATTAAATATACCACCCTCTGTCCAGCGGTTTACCCCTCTCCCATTATAAAGATGTCCTTCTCATATGAGGGGTACAGGTTCTCCATCACTTTGTACATAGTACTGTGTACAGTATTGGTCTCCTTATTTAATGAAGGACGTAGATGTGTTCGAAGCAGTTCAGAGAAGGTTTAGCACAATAATACCTGGGCCAGGATATTTAGGTCAGCGAGCGGGTGGGGTGGGGCCTGCTTGCCGATGCGTAAAATGACGATCGATGATGTCAGACCGAACTCCCGACGTCACCCCACCTCATTTCAATTTTCAGGTCAGCGGGGGCACGGTTAAGTCAGCTGTGTGCCCGCCGACCAGTCAATGGCCACATGAGGCTATTTAAAAAAGTAATTAATGGACCTGCCTGTCCAGCCTTAAGGTTGGCGGACAGGCCAGGAGCCCTGGCGGGCTTCAGAGAAAGCATGAAACCTCATCCACAGGCAGGATGAGATTTCATGAGGGTTTTTAATTATTTAATAAAAGTATGATTAAAAGTGGTGGACATGTCCCAGCACATATGGTAGTGTCACATGGGACATGTCAGGGGAATTTTGTTTTTGTACACTGACCATTTTTAAATTTGGTGCCGATCCCCCTGAGGCAGCACTTAGCCTCAGGGAGGTGAGTGCGCTTTTTTGCACGAATGTGTAAAAGAGGACACTCTCGGCTGAGGGAATCCTCCCCCCCCCACCACCACCCCCTGCACAGGGAGTGCATAGCGCTTCCTGGTGGACGTCATGCTGGGCGGGCCTTAATTGGCCCCCCTACGTAAAATGGCGGTCTCCCCCCCCCGATTGAGGGCACCGATCGGAGGCACACCTGCATGCGCCCGCTCCTGCACTTCACCCCCAATGGGGGGAAAATTCTTCCCCTGGGATGGGTGGGTTGTCTCATGAGGAAAGGTTAGACAGGTGAGTCTTCTATCTTAGAAGAGTAAGAGGTGACTTAATTGAAACCTTTAAGACCCTGAGGGGTCTTGACAGGGTGGATGTGGAGAGGATGTTTCCTCTTGTGGGAGAATCTAGTACTAGGGGTCACTGTTTAAAAATAAGGGGTCGCCCATTTAAGACAGAGATGAGGAGAAATGTTTTTCTGTCGGGGTTTCTGAGTCTTTGGAACTCTTTTCCTTAAAAGGCGGTGGAAGCAGAGTCTTTGAATGTTTTTAAGGAGGAGGTGGATAGATTCTTGATTAACAAGGGGGTGATATGTTATTGAGGGGGTAGGTGGAAATGTAGAGTTGAGATTACAATAAGATCAGCCATTATCTTATTGAATGTTGCAGCAGGCTTGAGGGGCCAAGTGGTCTACTCCTGCTCCTAATTCATATGTTTTTATCACTGGTGTCCTCAGGGTCTGATCCCAACTGCTCTGTTCTCCACATGTGAGCCTGGCAGGGTTATTCAATAGACAGTAGGGGATGATCTCAGTTAGGAAGTCAATTCTCTGTCGTTAGAGTGAAGACTTATTTTTATTTTGTTGCTACTTATTTCCTTTTTTTAGCTCTGTCCATACTCTCCATGTTCACCTTGGTTCTCCCCTGCATTGCCTACATTGCAACAGTGACTATACTTTATTTTATGTGGTATGTTTTAAGATACACACAAATATGAGATTCATCCATCTCCTCAAATTCGAAACAAGGCAACCAACAATTTCAAACAGTCATGTAATCATTTTAAAAACTGGGTTATGCTCTCTTTCCGTCTTTACTCGATTCAGTTCTGGAAAGATCTCTCATAGCTTGTAAATCAAGAACTGCGATGGCCCCCTTCACTCTCCTCTGAACGCCCCCTCCCCCCACCGAATTAAAACTCCTTTCAATCCTCCTGGACCTGAAAGCAGTAGAGGATGAGGCTCATTACTGACCAATATTGCATGACTCATCCCCTGCCTCAACCCACCTGCTCCTGCAACCCTCATCTACACTTTTGTCACCTCCAAGCGGACTATTGCACTGCTTTCCGCTGCTCTTCCAGCCCCCACAAAACATCAGCTTTTCCAACACTCTGTTGCCTGTATCTTAAATCATGCCAAGTCTCATTTACCCATCAATTTGCAGGTCACACAAAAATTGGCCATATGGTTGACAATGAAGAGGATAGCTGTTGACTCCAAAATGATATCAATGGTTTGGTTGAATGGGTGGAAATGTGGCAAATGGAATTCCATCCGGAAAAGTGTGAGGTGGTACATTTGGGGAGGGCAAACAAAGCAAGGAATACTCGATAAATGGGAAGTTATTGAGAGGGGTAGAGGAAGTGAGAGACCTTGGAGTGCATGTCCACAGGCCCCTGAAGGTGGCAGGACAGGTGGATGAGGTGGTAAAGAAAACATATGGAATGTTTTCCTTTATTAGACGAAGTATTGAATACAAAAGCAGGGATGTAATGCTGGAACTGTATAAAATGCAGATTAGGCTACAGCTGGAATTTTGTGTACAGCTCTGGTCACCACATTACAGGAAGGACAAAATTTCTCTGGAGAGAATGCAGAGGAGATTTACAAGAATGTTGCCAGGGCTGGAAAATTGCAGCTATGCGGAGAGATTGGATAGGCTGGGGTTGTTTTCCTTAGAACAGAGGAGGCTGAGAGGTGCCCTGATTGAGGTGTACAAAATGATGAGGGGCCTAGAAAAGGCAGTTCACCACCACCTTCTCAAGGGCAGCTAGGGATAGGCAATAAATGCTGGCCTAATCAGTGAAGCCCACATCCTGTGAATGAATAAACAAACAGGAAAGACCTGTTTCCCCTAGCTGAGGGGTCAGTTACCAGGAGGCACAGATTTAAGGGGATTGGGAGAAGGATTAGAGGGGACATGAGGAAAAACTTGTTCACACAGAGGGTGGTGGGTGTCTGAAATTCACTGCCTGGTTTGGTGGTTGAGGCTGAAACCCTCGACTCATTTAAAAGGAACCTGGACCTGGACCTGAAGTGCTGGAACCTGCAAAGCTACGGACCAGGAGCTGGAAAGTGGGAACAAAATGAGCAGCTAGTTTCTTTTTAATTTTTCTTTCTTGGCTGGTGCAGACATGATGGGCTGAATGGCCTCTTTCTGTGCTGTAACTTTTCTATGGTTCTAATTCAGTGCCTGTTGACCAACACCAGCTCCTGGTCTGACAACAGCACAATTTATCAAATCCTCACTCTCACTTTCAAATCTCAGCCCCTCGTGATCTCTGTAATCTCCCTCTGTCCTCCATGCCTTTGAGATCTTGCTGCTCCTCAGATTCTGGTCTTGGGAACATTCCTCATTTTATTGGTCCACAAATAATGGCTTTGTTCACATCTGCCATGGCTCAAAACTCTGGAATTCCATCCTTGCCCCTCTCTGCCTCCCGAACTCTTTCACCTCTGTCAAGATGCTCCCCAAATTTGATTTCTTTCATCACAAGTTTGGACATCAGTCCAGATACCTTCTGCTGCGGTTTGGGATCAAACTCCTCAGCTTATTTTTTACTTATCATATTTGTGATTTAACTATTTAATGCTACTGTTAAGGGTCATGAGATATTTTGCAAAGTGAAAGCTGCTAAAACATCCTTCAAAGGCTGTCAGTGCACACAGTCCATTCCAGGTCTGGCTGTCAGTGTACACAGTCCATGCCAGGACTGGCTGTCAGTGCACAAGTCCATTCCAGGTCTGGCTGTCAGTGTACACAGTCCATTCCAGGATTGGCTGTCAGTGTACACAGTCCATTCCAGGATTGGCTGTCAGTGTACACAGTCCATTCCAGGATTGACTGTCAGTGTACACAGTCCATGCCAGGACTGGCTGTCAGTGTACACAGTCCATTCCAGGAATGGCTGTCAGTGTACAGTCTATTCCAGGATTGGCTGTCAGTGTACACAGTCCATTCCAGGACTGGCTGTCAGTGTACACGGTTCATTCCAGGAATGGCTGTCAGTGTACACAGTCCATTCCAGGATTGGCTGTCAGTGTACATAGTCCATTCCAGGATTGGCTGTCAGTGTACATAGTCCATTCCAGGATTGGCTGTCAGTGTACACAGTCCATTCCAAGATTGGCTGTCAGTGTACACAGTCCATTCCAGGATTGGCTGTCAGTGCACACTGTCCATTCCAGGACTGGCTGGCAGTGTACACAGTCCATTCCAGGATTGACTGTCAGTGTACACAGTCCATTCCAGGATTGACTGTCAGTGTACACAGTCCATTCCAGGATTGGCTGTCAGTGTACACAGTCCATTCCAGGACTGGCTGTCAGTGTACACAGTCCATTCCAGGTCTGGCTGTCAGTGTACACACTCCATTCCAGGACTGAGTGTCAGTGTACACAGTCTAATCCAGGACTGACTGTTAGTGAACACAGCCCAATCTAATCTAATCCAGTGTATACAGTCTAATCCAAGACTGGATGTGAATGTACACAGTCTAATCCAGGATTGGGTGTGAGTGTACACAGTCTAATCCAGGACTGGGTGTGAGTGTACACAGTCTAATCCAGGACTGGGTGTGAGTGTACACAGTCTAATCCAGGACTGACTGTCAGTGTACACAGTCTAATCCAGGATTGTCTGTCAGTGTGCACAGTCTAATCCAGGTCTGGCTGTCAGAGTCCACAATCTAATCCTGGACTGGCTGTCAGTGTACACAGTCTAATCCAGGACTCATTGTCAGTGTCCACAATCTAGTCCAGGACTGACTGTCAGTGTACACAGTCTAATTCAGGACTGGCTGTCAGTGTACACAGTCTAATCCAACAGTCTAATCCAGGACTGGGTGTGAGTGTACATAGTCTAATCCAGGACTGACTGTCAGTGTGCACAGTCTAATTCAGGACTGACTGTCAGTGTGCACAGTCTAATCCAGGACTGGCTGTCAGAGTCCACAATCTAATCCTGGACTGGCTGTCAGTGTACACAGTCTAATCCTGGATTCGCTGTCGGTATACACAGTCTAATCCAAGACTGACTGTCAGTGTACACATCTTAATCCAGGACTGGCTGTCAATGTACACAGTCTAATCCAGGACTGACTGTCAGTGTACACAGTTTAATTCAGGACTGCCTGCCAGTGTAGACAGTTTAATCCAGGGCTGAATGTTAGTGTACACAGTCTAATCCAGGATTGAGTGTCAGTGTACACAGTCTAAACCAGGACGGGCTGTAAGTGTAGGCACTCTAAACCAGGACTGAGTGTAAATTGACACAGTCTAATCCAGGAATGAGTGTAAGTGTACACAGCCTAATCCAGGTCTGACTGTCAGTGTACACAGTCTAATATGTGGCTGACTGTCAGCGTACACAGTCTAATCCAGGTCTGACTGTCAGTGAACACAGTCTAACCCAGGACTAGCTATCAGTGTACACAGGTTAATCCAGGACTGGGTGTCAGAGTACACAGTCTAGTCCAGGACTGACTGTCAGTGTACACAGTCTAATACAGGATTGAGTGTCAGTTTACGCAATCTAATCCAGGACTGGCTGTCAGTGTACACAATCTAATCCAGGAAGGCTGTCAGTGTCCACAGTCTAATCCAGGGCTGAGTGTGAGTTTACACAGTCTAAAGCAGGTCTGACTGTCAGTGTCCACAGTCTAATCCAGGACTGACTGTCAGTGTCCACAATCTAACCCAGGGCTGATTGTCAGTGCCCACAGTCTAATCCAGGGCTGACTGTCAGCGTCCACAGTCTTATCCAGGGCTGAGTGTGAGTTTACACAGTCTAAAGCAGGTCTGACTGTCAGTGTCCACAGTCTAATCCAGGACTGACTGTCAGTGTCCACAATCTAACCCAGGTCTGATTGTCAGTGCCCACAGTCTAATCCAGGACTGACTGTCAGTGTACACAATCTAATCCAGGACTGAGTGTGAGTTTGCTCAGTCTAATCCAGGACTGACTGTCAGTTTAAACAGTCTAATCCAAGACTGGTTGTGAGTGTACACAGTCTAATCCAGGACTGAGTGTGAGTTTACACTAGCTAATCCAGGACCGGGTGTTACGGTGCCTTGAAATGTGTGAATGCTGACTTCAGAAGGAGTCTCCCTGTGGGGTTTATTTTCTATTGCAATGCCTGTTAGCTCTCTGGGCGTAGATGGGTTCGTGAGGTTTAGGCTAACTCCCACATGCCTCCAATTATAAATCCAGACCTGAGAATTCAGATGGAGTTTGAGTGCTGGGCTTGTTACCGGGCTGGCCAATAGATAGCAGCCAGTGTGATAAAGCTCTCCTGCAGCCTGAGCTCTGGACCAGTGTGTGTCCTCTGCCCATCGGCTTGCTTTTCTTTGAGCTGCTGGTTTTCTTTATTTGGATAAGTGACTGTTATCCCCAATTAAATCGTCCTCCAGTTTCTCCAAATTCCAGCCCCCTTGGCTCTTTCTTCAGCACTCTTGCGCCTGTACACAAAGGTTTGTCTGTATGTGTGCGTGTGTCTGTGTGTGTGTGTGTGTGTGTCTGTGTCTGTGTGTCTATATTTGTGTGTATATTTGTTTACGTGTGTGTCTGTGTTTGTGTGTTTGTATGTGTGTCTGTGTATATGTGTGTGTCTGTGTTTGTATGTGTATGTGTGTGTCATTGTGTGTGTGTGTGTGTGTATGTGTCTATGTCTGTGTCTGTGTGCATGTGTCTGTTTGTGCATGTGTCTGTGTTTGTATGTGTATGTGTGTGTCATTGTGTGTGTGTCTGTGTGTCTGCATGTATGTGTGTGTCTGTGTGTGTGTGTGTGTCATTGTGTGTGTGTGTCTGTGTGTGTGTGTGTGTGTGTGTGTGTCTGTCTGTGTCTGTGTGTGTGTGTGCCTGCGTGTGTGTGTGTCTGTGTCTGTGTGTGTGTGCCTGCGTGTGTGTGTGTGTGTGTGTGTGTGTGCCTGCGTGTGTGTGTGTGTGTGTGTGTGCCTGCGTGTGTGTGTGTGTCTGTGTCTGTGTGTGTGTGCCTGCGTGTGTGTGTGTGCCTGCGTGTGTGTGTGTGTGTGTGCCTGTGTGTGTGTGTATGTGTGCCTGCGTGAGTGTGTGTGTGTGCTGCCTTGTAGCTTTGTTAACTCTGATAATCACTGTGTGTTCCTAATCTACCTGACAGAGCCTTTGTGTCGTCCAGCCAGCTGCCACTGAGTCGCAGACACGAGCAGGCGAAGAGACTGCTAGAGAGAGCTCGGATGAAGGCCCGAGCCAGCCCTCTCAAAGCCGACCACAGCATTCTGCCCATAGAGAGGAACCCTCTGTAAGTGTCACTCTTAGCTGTCTTCAATCTCAACGAACCTGCAAGACAGGAACAGACGCGAAATTTAGCAGGGCCCCAGTAAGATCACTAACATCAGTCGATCTATAGTTAACTACAAGCTTAAACTGAACAATCTCTATTCACTTGGGAACAGGAGGAGGCCATCTCACCCTGCTGAGCCTCCCTCGATGGGAGCAGAGTTGAGAGAGCCACATGTAAGCCCCACTCCTTCTTCACCCCCACCACCATCTCCACACTGTGAGGGTGGGCTCTACAATTAATCCCAGTGCTAAAAGCTAGCTCCCACATTACAGTAATACCTTAGGGGGTTTGATTGTGGTGCATTATGGTGATTTTTTTAAATTCTTTCATGGGAAGTGGGTGTCACTGACAAGGCCAATGTTTGTTGCCCTTGAGCTGCATGCTTGCTAGGCCATTGCAGAGGACAGTTAAAAGTCAGCCACATTGCTGTGGGTTTGCAGTCATATGTAGGGTTAATCAAGTAAGGATGGCAGATTTCCTTCACTAAAGGGCATTAGTGAGGCAGATGGGTTTTCCCCTCATGATCAATGATAGTTTTTTGGCTTCAAATTCCAGATTTTTATTAACTGAATTTAAATTCCACCAACTGCTATGATGGGATTTGAACCTGTGTCCCCAGGCAGCCTAGGCCTTTGGATTATTAGTTCAGTGACATTACCCCTATGCCACCATCTCCCTCATGTGAACAAAACGTTTCTGGTTAGGCAGCGAGAATCAGAGATGTAAGCAGCTAGCTCTGTACAGGGAAATGTGTTCCTAGGATGGGCAGAAAAACAGAGAAGGATGTTAATGTTTGCATGGATGGATTTGGAAATGGGATAGTTGAAATGAGAATGGGCGCATTCCTGTCAGGATCAGAGCTGCTGTTTTAACCTAATCACCTTCATATTTCTGTTCAGGTTGTCAGTGTCGTTCCCTGACACTGTGAAAAACTAAATGAAAATGGTGACACTGGCAAAAAGAAGGTCTTACTTTCAAACTCATTCTTCTCTGAAATAGCGCCTTGGGATCTTGATGTCCTCCTGGGAGGGCAGATGGGGCCTCGGTTTAATGTTTCATTCAGGAGACGACACCTCTGACAATGTAGCACTCTCTCAGTGCTGCACTGACAACTTAAGGCTGACTTCTGTGCGCGAGTCTCTGGAGTGAGTACATGATGTCATGACCTTCGAACTCAGAGGATACCATGGTACCACGGAGACATGTCTGTCATGGACAACAATATTCTTTCCATTTTCTTTCTCATTAGAGAAATGTTGAGTCTCAGTTGCTCCCATGACTGCCCAAGAGAGTGTAGGGGTGTCCATGAGAAGCAATGTATTGCCACTTTGTGGCACTATGCATTGATAAATACCCACATTATGCCACTGAGCTGCCTTGCTATTCCACTGAGTCGGACTCTTGGTTCAGTAAAGGCCCAGCCTGGTAAAATAACCACTTATTTCTGCTCACTTGGCAGGGAAGCCAGTACAGACGGCACCTCTTCACCAAAGAGAGGCCCATTCTCCAGAGATGGACCCTCTTCAAACGCCCGTAACAGCGGCTACCTCAGCGACTCCTCCAGTGGCGAGTCGCACTGCGGGCTGCGGAAGAAGCGGAGCCAGTCCCCGAGCCGCGTGAGGTTCGAGGACGAGTCCACGCAGGAGGCCGAAGTCCGCTACCAGCTGCGGAGGAAGTGTGGCACCGAGTACTCGGCCCACCGTGGTCCGAAGGGGTTGATGCCAAGGCCCGGCCTTCCGGCCTATGGGCTGCCCGGGAAGGAGGGCTTGCCGAAGGCTAGCTCAGGAGATGGCAGCAAAACTTACTGTAAAAATGCGCAGGGCCGGGGGGCCTGGAGAAGCGGTGGCAATCCGATAACCAATGGAGAAAAACCCACCGACAAGACAAACATTTCTCATATCAACACAGCAATCTGCATCGATGGAAAGTGCAGTTCCTGTGGGTCTCACATCATTTCGGATTCCAAAGCTGGTAGCTTTGCACCTCCTTCTTATACATTTCCAGATATTAGGACTGTCCCCCAAGGAAAGGAACTCTATCTGCACAAATGGCACGAACTTCCCCTGGATACTGCAACAGGGGTAAAGACCAACTTGGCTGTGGAGGCTGAAGATGTTGGGTCGCTGTCCACCAGTGCTGTGCCCTGCTGGGTTCTTCCATCAGAGCACAGGATCAGAATTGAGCCCATCAGGGAAACGTACATTGGAGATGTGACTTCCATTGATGACATCTCTGTGGTTGATGGGGAGGAGGTGGCTGTTTCTTGCCAAGACAATGCTGCTGAGGTGAACGATAGGGAAGGCACCACGGTCTCGGCCTACTGCTATGCCATTGTATCGGGCAGCAACATGAGGACTACAGATGGTTTGAAGCTGAATGCCAAAGACATAGATTGGCCAAGGAGAGGCACTGGGGAGAACAGTGTCACCTTTGAACCTGCAAGTGCTACAGCCGACTGCAATTCAAAGTCTAGGAGGAAAACCTTGCATGGAAGGGGAGACTGCACCCAGCAAGTTCAGTGCCAAAGTAAGGAGCCTGTCAACAGCAGTCAGGAGCTAAGGATCTCTGCTGATCCCAAACCAGTGATCAGTGTTTGTATGTCAAAGGACAGTCATGTAGCAAGCCTAAGCTCAGAGCAGGATACAGAGACCTCTCCTGAACTGCTGCAGCCTACTCCGCAGTCCCCATCTCCAAAGTCAGACCAAAGCTCCAAGCAGAGTAGGGCACGAGTAACCGTACACGGCTCACCTGTCCCTCGGAAAAGGGGCACAAGGTCGCTCGGAAGTGGTCAGGTCAAGAAGATTCCGCCCCCTCTCCATTCCCAAAACAGATCCAGGGTGCTCAACTCACACCCAACCGACCCAACGCTTCCCCCACAGTTTACGAATAAGACTTCCTGTCAACATCCTCTTCTCAAAAGGCCACTGATCAGCAGAGCTAACCTGACAATCCCATCCACTTCCCAGCAGAGCGGCATGCCCCTAATCCTGAAGAGCCAGCCTGCAACGCACCTTACTACCTACTCATCTCCTCAGTATAGGCTCGTTCATTTAGATCTGCCTGGTAATGATGGAAGCCTGCCTGATTCCCAAGCTGTTCTGGAAACTTCTTCTCTCCAACCTCAGCAACCAATGCCAAATGACCACATTCTTGCTTTGCACACTTCAGACCCTTCAGCTCACTGTCTGTCCAATTCTGCCATTCGGCTGCCAAGGGACACAGTGACCGTTGGCTGCAGCAGTCAAAGTTTAGGGAACTACAGGTCAGAGGTCGGGATGAGAAGTTCGCAGGTAGCCAATCAATTCACTGATGCAAGTGGAGGGCTGTTGCGCCCTGAACACCATGACCCTGTCGAGCCCACCAAGAACAGAAACTGTCTTACCAGTGCCAGTGCTGAACAGAGTGCTGAAACAAATAACAAAACAGGTAAGTGGACACTCCATACGGTATCTGCTGAAAGGGCAGAGCAATGGTAGAATGAAGCTCATGGCCTAGAAATTCAATGGGATACGACCTGATTTTTGGGTGTTGTTTGACGTCCTCCATCTCCAAGATGGTGGGTAGGAATTGGCTTTCACACCATATTGGTGTATACACCAGTGTCTATTCCCAGTGCCCAAAACAGACGGTAGGATCTACGAATATGTAAATAATGGGCCTAGCCCCTGTTTGGGGCCCTGTCTGCAACATTGAGTCGCCATGATGCAAACTATGGTCAAAAAACTAAGGCGACAACCTTGGCCTTCATGCTCCCTTCCATCCAAATGCCTTCCTGAATCTGCAGGGCTATGGTCCGGGTGCAGGAAGGTGGGATTAGAAAGGGCACCTGGGTGTCCTCGGGCTGGCATGGACAAGATTGGCCGAATGGCCTTCTTCTGTGCTGTAATTTTTCTATGGTTCTATGGTTCAAACAGAACAACACCAGCTCCTCCAGTTCCCCAACGTAATTGTAGACCCTCATCCTTTGTGCCATTCTGGTAAATCTCCCCTTCATCTCCAAGGCCTTCCTGCGGTGCCCAGAATCACTCTACTGTTTTCTGAAGGTTTCTCATTAGCCTCCTTGCTTTTAATAGAGCCATGGGCAGAATTTTATGGCAGCATCGCAGTAAGGATGTCACTGGATTTGACGGTATCATAAAATCCTCTGCTGTAAACTTCCGACCCAGAGATTCGATACACAGTTTTTAATTGGCTGCTCCCCTTGTCATGACAAATTCAAATGTATGTGTAGATACAGCCATAACTCTTGGTATTCCCATAAAATTCAAAAGAGTGTTCCTCAGAGTCAGTGCTGGATTACAATGTACCCAGAGTCAGTGTTGGATTCCAGTGTACCCAGAGTCAGTGCTGGATTCCAGTGTACCCAGAGTCAATGTTGGATTGCAGTGTACCCAGAGTCAATGTTGGATTCCAGTGTACCCAGAGTCAATGTTGGATTGCAGTGTACCCAGAGTCAATGTTGGATTCCAGTGTACCCAGAGTCAGTGCTGGATACCAGTGTACCCAGAGTCAGTGTTGGATTTCAGTGTACCCAGAGTCAGTGCTGGATTACAGTGTACCCAGAGTCAGTGTTGGATTCCAGTGTACCCAGAGTCAGTGCTGGATACCAGTGTACCCAGAGTCAGTGTTGGATTTCAGTATACCTAGAGTCAGTGCTGGATACCAGTGTACCCAGAGTCAGTGCTGGATACCAGTGTACTCAGAGTCAGTGTTGGATTTCAGTGTACCCAGAGTCAGTGCTGGATACCAGTGTACCCAGAGTCAGTGTTGGATTCCAGTGTACCCAGAGTCAGTGCTGGATACCAGTGTACCCAGAGTCAGTGCTGGATTTCAGTGTACCCAGAGTCAGTGCTGGATTACAGTGTACCCAGAGTCAGTGTTGGATTCCAGTGTACCCAGAGTCAGTGTTGGATTCCAGTGTACCCAGAGTCAGTGTTGGATTGCAGAGTACCCACAGTCAGTGTTGGATTGCAGAGTACCCAGAGTCAGTGTTGGATTGCAGCGTACCCAGAGTCAGTTCTGGATTACAGTATACCCAGAATCAGTGCTGGATTGCAGTATACCCAGAGTCAGTGTTGGATTGCAGCGTACCCAAAGTCAGTGTTTGATTGCAATGTACCCAGATTCAGTGTTGGATTACCGTGTGCCCAAAGTCAGTGTTGTATTATAGTATACCCTGAGTCAGTGTTGGACTGCAGTGTGCCCAGAGTCAATGTTGGATTGCAGTGTACCCAGAGTCAGTGTTGGATTACAGTGTACCCATTGTCAGGCTTGGATTACATTGTACCCAGAGTCAGTGTTGGATTACAGTGTACCCATTGTCAGGCTTGGATTACATTGTACCCAGAGTCAGTGTTGGATTACAGTGTACCCAGATTCAGTGTTGGATTGCAGTGTCCCCATAGTAATTGTTGGATTACAGTGTACCCAGAGTCAGTGTTGGATTACAGTGTATCCAGAGTCAGTGTTGGATTGCATTGTACCCAGTGTCCGTGTTGGATTGCAGTGCACCCAGAGTCAGTGTTGGATTACAGTGTACCCAGAGCCAGTGTTGGATTACAGTGTACCCAGAGTCAGTGTCGATTACAATGTACCCAGAGTCAGTGTTGGATTGCAGTGTACCCAGATTCAGTGTTGGATTTCAGTGTACCCAGATGTAGTGTTGGATTATAGTGTACCCAGAGTCAGTGCTGGATTACTGTGTACCCAGAGTCAGTGTTGGATTGCAGTGTACTCAGAGTCAGTGTTTGATTACAGTGTACCCAGATGTATTGTTGGATTATAGTGTACCCAGAATCAGTGTTGGAATGCAGTGTACCCAGAGTCAGTGTTGGATTCCAATGTACCCAGAGTCAGTGTTGGATTGCAGTGTACACAGTGTCAGTGTTGGATTACAGTGTCCTCAGAGTAATTGTTGGATTACACTGTACCCAGAGTCAGTGTTGGATTACAGTGTACCCAGAGTCAGTGTTGGATTGCAGTGTACCCAGAGTCAGTGTTTGATTACAGTGTACCCAGATGTATTGTTGGATTATAGTGTACCCAGAATCAGTGTTGGATTGCAGTGTACCCAGAGTCAGTGTTGGATTCCAGTGTACCCAGAGTCAGTGTTGGATTGCAGTGCACACAGTGTCAGTGTTGGATTACAGTGTCCTCAGAGTAATTGTTGGATTACACTGTACCCAGAGTCAGTGTTGGATTACAGTGTACCCAGAGTCAGTGTTGGATTGCAGTGTACCCAGATTCAGTGTTGGATCACAGTGTACCCTGATTCAGTGTTGGATTACAGTGTGCCCAATGTCAGTGTTGGATTACAATGCATCCAGAGTCAATGTTGGATTGCAGTATACCCAGAGTCAACGTTGGATTACAGTGCACCCAGAGTCGGTGTTGGATTACAATGTACCCAGAGTCAGCATTGGATGGCAGTGTCCCCATAGTAGTTGTTGGATTACAGTGTACCCAGAGTCAGTGTTAAATTGCATTGTACCCAATGTCCGTGTTGGATTGCAGTGCACCCAGAGTCAGTGTTGGATACCAGTGTACCCAGAGTCAGTGCTGGATACCAGTGTACCCAGAGTCAGTGTTGGATTACAGTGTACCCAGAGTCAGTGCTGGATTACAGTGTACCAAGAGCCAGTGTTGGATTACAGTGTCCCCAGAGTCAGTGTTGGATTGCAGAGTACACACAGTCACTGTTGAATTGCAGAGTACCCAGAGTCGGTGTTGGATTGCAGTGCACCCAGAGTCAGTGTTGGATTGCAGTGCACCCAGAGTCAGTTCTGGATTACAGTATACCCAGAATCAGTGCTGGATTGCAGTATACCCAGAGTCAGTGTTGGATTACAATGTACCCAGATTTAGTGTTGGATTACAGTTTACCCAGAGTCAGTGATGGATTTCAGTGTACCAAGAGTCAGTGTTGGATTACAGTGTCCCCAGAGTCAGTGTTGGATTGCAGAGTACCAAGAGTCAGTGTTGGATTACAGTGTCCCCAGAGTCAGTGTTGGATTGCAGAGTACCAAGAGTCAGTGTTGGATTGCAGCATACCCAAAGTCAGTGTTTGATTGCAATGTACCCAGATTCAGTGTTGGATTACCGTGTGCCCAAAGTCAGTGTTGTATTATAGTATACCCAGAGTCAGTGTTGGACTGCAGTGTGCCCAGTGTCAGTGTTGGATTACAGTGTACCCATTGTCAGGCTTGGATTACATTGTACCCAGAGTCAGTGTTGGATTACAGCGTACCCAGAGTCAGTGCTGGATTACAGTGTACCCATTGTCAGGCTTGGACTACATTGTACCCAGAGTCAGTGTTGGATTACAGTGTACCCATTGTCAGGCTTGGATTACATTGTACCCAGAGTCAGTGTTGGATTGCAGTGTACCCAGATTCAGTGTTGGATTTCAGTATACCCAGAGTCAACGTTGGATTTCAGTGTACCCAGAGTCAATGTTGGATTGCAGTGTACCCAGAGTCAATGTTGGATTCCAGTGTACCCAGAGTCAATGTTGGATTGCAGTGTACCCAGAGTCAATGTTGGATTCCAGTGTACCCAGAGTCAGTGCTGGATACCAGTGTACCCAGAGTCAGTGTTGGATTTCAGTGTACCCAGAGTCAGTGCTGGATTACAGTGTACCCAGAGTCAGTGTTGGATTCCAGTGTACCCAGAGTCAGTGCTGGATACCAGTGTACCCAGAGTCAGTGTTGGATTTCAGTATACCTAGAGTCAGTGCTGGATACCAGTGTACCCAGAGTCAGTGCTGGATACCAGTGTACTCAGAGTCAGTGTTGGATTTCAGTGTACCCAGAGTCAGTATTGGATACCAGTGTACCCAGAGTCAGTGTTGGATTCCAGTGTACCCAGAGTCAGTGCTGGATACCAGTGTACCCAGAGTCAGTGCTGGATTCCAGTGTACCCAGAGTCAGTGCTGGATACCAGTGTACCCAGAGTCAGTGCTGGATTTCAGTGTACCCAGAGTCAGTGCTGGATTACAGTGTACCCAGAGTCAAGGTTGGATTCCAGTGTACCCAGAGTCAGTGTTGGATTCCAGTGTACCCAGAGTCAATGCTGGATTACAGTGTACCAAGAGCCAGTGTTGGATTACAGTGTCCCCAGAGTCAGTGTTGGATTGCAGAGTACCCACAGTCAGTGTTGGATTGCAGAGTACCCAGAGTCAGTGTTGGATTGCAGCGTACCCAGAGTCAGTTCTGGATTACAGTATACCCAGAATCAGTGCTGGATTGCAGTATACCCAGAGTCAGTGTTGGATTGCAGCGTACCCAAAGTCAGTGTTTGATTGCAATGTACCCAGATTCAGTGTTGGATTACCGTGTGCCCAAAGTCAGTGTTGTATTATAGTATACCCTGAGTCAGTGTTGGACTGCAGTGTGCCCAGAGTCAATGTTGGATTGCAGTGTACCCAGAGTCAGTGTTGGATTACAGTGTACCCATTGTCAGGCTTGGATTACATTGTACCCAGAGTCAGTGTTGGATTACAGTGTACCCATTGTCAGGCTTGGATTACATTGTACCCAGAGTCAGTGTTGGATTACAGTGTACCCAGATTCAGTGTTGGATTGCAGTGTCCCCATAGTAATTGTTGGATTACAGTGTACCCAGAGTCAGTGTTGGATTACAGTGTACCCATTGTCAGGCTTGGATTACATTGTAAACAGAGTCAGTGTTGGATTACAGTGTACCCAGATTCAGTGTTGGATTGCAGTGTCCCCATAGTAATTGTTGGATTACAGTGTACCCAGAGTCAGTGTTGGATTACAGTGTATCCAGAGTCAGTGTTGGATTGCATTGTACCCAGTGTCCGTGTTGGATTGCAGTGCACCCAGAGTCAGTGTTGGATTACAGTGTACCCAGAGCCAGTGTTGGATTACAGTGTACCCAGAGTCAGTGTCGATTACAATGTACCCAGAGTCAGTGTTGGATTGCAGTGTACCCAGATTCAGTGTTGGATTTCAGTGTACCCAGATGTAGTGTTGGATTATAGTGTACCCAGAGTCAGTGCTGGATTACTGTGTACCCAGAGTCAGTGTTGGATTGCAGTGTACTCAGAGTCAGTGTTTGATTACAGTGTACCCAGATGTATTGTTGGATTATAGTGTACCCAGAATCAGTGTTGGAATGCAGTGTACCCAGAGTCAGTGTTGGATTCCAATGTACCCAGAGTCAGTGTTGGATTGCAGTGTACACAGTGTCAGTGTTGGATTACAGTGTCCTCAGAGTAATTGTTGGATTACACTGTACCCAGAGTCAGTGTTGGATTACAGTGTACCCAGAGTCAGTGTTGGATTGCAGTGTACCCAGAGTCAGTGTTTGATTACAGTGTACCCAGATGTATTGTTGGATTATAGTGTACCCAGAATCAGTGTTGGATTGCAGTGTACCCAGAGTCAGTGTTGGATTCCAGTGTACCCAGAGTCAGTGTTGGATTGCAGTGCACACAGTGTCAGTGTTGGATTACAGTGTCCTCAGAGTAATTGTTGGATTACACTGTACCCAGAGTCAGTGTTGGATTACAGTGTACCCAGAGTCAGTGTTGGATTGCAGTGTACCCAGATTCAGTGTTGGATCACAGTGTACCCTGATTCAGTGTTGGATTACAGTGTGCCCAATGTCAGTGTTGGATTACAATGCATCCAGAGTCAATGTTGGATTGCAGTATACCCAGAGTCAACGTTGGATTACAGTGCACCCAGAGTCGGTGTTGGATTACAATGTACCCAGAGTCAGCATTGGATGGCAGTGTCCCCATAGTAGTTGTTGGATTACAGTGTACCCAGAGTCAGTGTTAAATTGCATTGTACCCAATGTCCGTGTTGGATTGCAGTGCACCCAGAGTCAGTGTTGGATACCAGTGTACCCAGAGTCAGTGCTGGATACCAGTGTACCCAGAGTCAGTGTTGGATTACAGTGTACCCAGAGTCAGTGCTGGATTACAGTGTACCAAGAGCCAGTGTTGGATTACAGTGTCCCCAGAGTCAGTGTTGGATTGCAGAGTACCCACAGTCAGTGTTGAATTGCAGAGTACCCAGAGTCGGTGTTGGATTGCAGTGCACCCAGAGTCAGTGTTGGATTGCAGTGCACCCAGAGTCAGTTCTGGATTACAGTATACCCAGAATCAGTGCTGGATTGCAGTATACCCAGAGTCAGTGTTGGATTACAATGTACCCAGATTTAGTGTTGGATTACAGTTTACCCAGAGTCAGTGATGGATTTCAGTGTACCAAGAGTCAGTGTTGGATTACAGTGTCCCCAGAGTCAGTGTTGGATTGCAGAGTACCAAGAGTCAGTGTTGGATTACAGTGTCCCCAGAGTCAGTGTTGGATTGCAGAGTACCAAGAGTCAGTGTTGGATTGCAGCATACCCAAAGTCAGTGTTTGATTGCAATGTACCCAGATTCAGTGTTGGATTACCGTGTGCCCAAAGTCAGTGTTGTATTATAGTATACCCAGAGTCAGTGTTGGACTGCAGTGTGCCCAGTGTCAGTGTTGGATTACAGTGTACCCATTGTCAGGCTTGGATTACATTGTACCCAGAGTCAGTGTTGGATTACAGCGTACCCAGAGTCAGTGCTGGATTACAGTGTACCCAGAGTCAATGATGGATTGCAGTGTACCCAGAGTCAGTGTTGGATTACAGTGTACCCATTGTCAGGCTTGGACTACATTGTACCCAGAGTCAGTGTTGGATTACAGTGTACCCATTGTCAGGCTTGGATTACATTGTACCCAGAGTCAGTGTTGGATTGCAGTGTACCCAGATTCAGTGTTGGATTTCAGTATACCCAGAGTCAACGTTGGATTTCAGTGTACCCAGAGTCAATGTTGGATTGCAGTGTACCCAGAGTCAATGTTGGATTCCAGTGTACCCAGAGTCAATGTTGGATTGCAGTGTACCCAGAGTCAATGTTGGATTCCAGTGTACCCAGAGTCAGTGCTGGATACCAGTGTACCCAGAGTCAGTGTTGGATTTCAGTGTACCCAGAGTCAGTGCTGGATTACAGTGTACCCAGAGTCAGTGTTGGATTCCAGTGTACCCAGAGTCAGTGCTGGATACCAGTGTACCCAGAGTCAGTGTTGGATTTCAGTATACCTAGAGTCAGTGCTGGATACCAGTGTACCCAGAGTCAGTGCTGGATACCAGTGTACTCAGAGTCAGTGTTGGATTTCAGTGTACCCAGAGTCAGTATTGGATACCAGTGTACCCAGAGTCAGTGTTGGATTCCAGTGTACCCAGAGTCAGTGCTGGATACCAGTGTACCCAGAGTCAGTGCTGGATTCCAGTGTACCCAGAGTCAGTGCTGGATACCAGTGTACCCAGAGTCAGTGCTGGATTTCAGTGTACCCAGAGTCAGTGCTGGATTACAGTGTACCCAGAGTCAGTGTTGGATTCCAGTGTACCCAGAGTCAGTGTTGGATTCCAGTGTACCCAGAGTCAATGCTGGATTACAGTGTACCAAGAGCCAGTGTTGGATTACAGTGTCCCCAGAGTCAGTGTTGGATTGCAGAGTACCCACAGTCAGTGTTGGATTGCAGAGTACCCAGAGTCAGTGTTGGATTGCAGCGTACCCAGAGTCAGTTCTGGATTACAGTATACCCAGAATCAGTGCTGGATTGCAGTATACCCAGAGTCAGTGTTGGATTGCAGCGTACCCAAAGTCAGTGTTTGATTGCAATGTACCCAGATTCAGTGTTGGATTACCGTGTGCCCAAAGTCAGTGTTGTATTATAGTATACCCTGAGTCAGTGTTGGACTGCAGTGTGCCCAGAGTCAATGTTGGATTGCAGTGTACCCAGAGTCAGTGTTGGATTACAGTGTACCCATTGTCAGGCTTGGATTACATTGTACCCAGAGTCAGTGTTGGATTACAGTGTACCCATTGTCAGGCTTGGATTACATTGTACCCAGAGTCAGTGTTGGATTACAGTGTACCCAGATTCAGTGTTGGATTGCAGTGTCCCCATAGTAATTGTTGGATTACAGTGTACCCAGAGTCAGTGTTGGATTACAGTGTATCCAGAGTCAGTGTTGGATTGCATTGTACCCAGTGTCCGTGTTGGATTGCAGTGCACCCAGAGTCAGTGTTGGATTACAGTGTACCCAGAGCCAGTGTTGAATTACAGTGTACCCAGAGTCAGTGTCGATTACAATGTACCCAGAGTCAGTGTTGGATTGCAGTGTACCCAGATTCAGTGTTGGATTTCAGTGTACCCAGATGTAGTGTTGGATTATAGTGTACCCAGAGTCAGTGCTGGATTACTGTGTACCCAGAGTCAGTGTTGGATTGCAGTGTACTCAGAGTCAGTGTTTGATTACAGTGTACCCAGATGTATTGTTGGATTATAGTGTACCCAGAATCAGTGTTGGAATGCAGTGTACCCAGAGTCAGTGTTGGATTCCAATGTACCCAGAGTCAGTGTTGGATTGCAGTGTACACAGTGTCAGTGTTGGATTACAGTGTCCTCAGAGTAATTGTTGGATTACACTGTACCCAGAGTCAGTGTTGGATTACAGTGTACCCAGAGTCAGTGTTGGATTGCAGTGTACCCAGATTCAGTGTTGGATCACAGTGTACCCTGATTCAGTGTTGGATTACAGTGTGGCCAATGTCAGTGTTGGATTACAATGCATCCAGAGTCAATGTTGGATTGCAGTATACCCAGAGTCAACGTTGGATTACAGTGCACCCAGAGTCGGTGTTGGATTACAGTGTACCCGGAGTCGGTGTTGGATTACAATGTACCCAGAGTCAGCATTGGATGGCAGTGTCCCCATAGTAGTTGTTGGATTACAGTGTACCCAGAGTCAGTGTTGGATTACAATGTACCCAGATTTAGTGTTGGATTACAGTTTACCCAGAGTCAGTGATGGATTTCAGTGTACCAAGAGTCAGTGTTGGATTACAGTGTCCCCAGAGTCAGTGTTGGATTGCAGAGTACCAAGAGTCAGTGTTGGATTACAGTGTCCCCAGAGTCAGTGTTGGATTGCAGAGTACCAAGAGTCAGTGTTGGATTGCAGCATACCCAAAGTCAGTGTTTGATTGCAATGTACCCAGATTCAGTGTTGGATT
Organism: Carcharodon carcharias; assembly: GCF_017639515.1. Taxonomy (NCBI): domain Eukaryota; kingdom Metazoa; phylum Chordata; class Chondrichthyes; order Lamniformes; family Lamnidae; genus Carcharodon; species Carcharodon carcharias. The sequence goes on along the minus strand of NC_054482.1, from coordinate 31,027,674 downwards.
ACCGTGTGCCCAAAGTCAGTGTTGTATTATAGTATACCCTGAGTCAGTGTTGGACTGCAGTGTGCCCAGAGTCAATGTTGGATTGCAGTGTACCCAGAGTCAGTGTTGGATTACAGTGTACCCATTGTCAGGCTTGGACTACATTGTACCCAGAGTCAGTGTTGGATTACAGTGTACCCATTGTCAGGCTTGGATTACATTGTACCCAGAGTCAGTGTTGGATTGCAGTGTACCCAGATTCAGTGTTGGATTTCAGTATACCCAGAGTCAACGTTGGATTGCAGTGTACCCAGAGTCAACGTTGGATTGCAGTGTACCCAGAGTCAATGTTGGATTCCAGTGTACCCAGAGTCAATGTTGGATTGCAGTGTACCCAGAGTCAATGTTGGATTCCAGTGTACCCAGAGTCAGTGCTGGATACCAGTGTACCCAGAGTCAGTGTTGGATTTCAGTGTACCCAGAGTCAGTGCTGGATTACAGTGTACCCAGAGTCAGTGTTGGATTTCAGTGTACCCAGAGTCAGTGCTGGATACCAGTGTACCCAGAGTCAGTGTTGGATACCAGTGTACCCAGAGTCAGTGTTGGATTTCAGTATACCTAGAGTCAGTGCTGGATACCAGTGTACCCAGAGTCAGTGCTGGATACCAGTGTACTCAGAGTCAGTGTTGGATTTCAGTGTACCCAGAGTCAGTGCTGGATACCAGTGTACCCAGAGTCAGTGTTGGATTCCAGTGTACCCAGAGTCAGTGCTGGATACCAGTGTACCCAGAGTCAGTGCTGGATTTCAGTGTACCCAGAGTCAGTGCTGGATTACAGTGTACCCAGAGTCAGTGTTGGATTCCAGTGTACCCAGAGTCAATGCTGGATTACAGTGTACCAAGAGCCTGTGTTGGATTACAGTGTCCCCAGAGTCAGTGTTGGATTGCAGAGTACCCACAGTCAGTGTTGGATTGCAGAGTACCCAGAGTCAGTGTTGGATTGCAGCGTACCCAGAGTCAGTTCTGGATTACAGTATACCCAGAGTCAGTGCTGGATTGCAGTATACCCAGAGTCAGTGTTGGATTGCAGCGTACCCAAAGTCAGTGTTTGATTGCAATGTACCCAGATTCAGTGTTGGATTACCGTGTGCCCAAAGTCAGTGTTGTATTATAGTATACCCTGAGTCAGTGTTGGACTGCAGTTTGCCCAGAGTCAATGATGGATTGCAGTGTACCCAGAGTCAGTGTTGGATTACAGTGTACCCATTGTCAGGCTTGGATTACATTGTACCCAGAGTCAGTGTTGGATTACAGTGTACCCATTGTCAGGCTTGGATTACATTGTAAACAGAGTCAGTGTTGGATTACAGTGTACCCAGATTCAGTGTTGGATTGCAGTGTCCCCATAGTAATTGTTGGATTACAGTGTACCCAGAGTCAGTGTTGGATTACAGTGTATCCAGAGTCAGTGTTGGATTGCATTGTACCCAGTGTCCGTGTTGGATTGCAGTGCACCCAGAGTCAGTGTTGGATTACAGTGTACCCAGAGCCAGTGTTGGATTACAGTGTACCCAGAGTCAGTGTCGATTACAATGTACCCAGAGTCAGTGTTGGATTGCAGTGTACCCAGATTCAGTGTTGGATTTCAGTGTACCCAGATGTAGTGTTGGATTATAGTGTACCCAGAGTCAGTGCTGGATTACTGTGTACCCAGAGTCAGTGTTGGATTGCAGTGTACTCAGAGTCAGTGTTTGATTACAGTGTACCCAGATGTATTGTTGGATTATAGTGTACCCAGAATCAGTGTTGGAATGCAGTGTACCCAGAGTCAGTGTTGGATTCCAATGTACCCAGAGTCAGTGTTGGATTGCAGTGTACACAGTGTCAGTGTTGGATTACAGTGTCCTCAGAGTAATTGTTGGATTACACTGTACCCAGAGTCAGTGTTGGATTACAGTGTACCCAGAGTCAGTGTTGGATTGCAGTGTACCCAGAGTCAGTGTTTGATTACAGTGTACCCAGATGTATTGTTGGATTATAGTGTACCCAGAATCAGTGTTGGATTACACTGTACCCAGAGTCAGTGTTGGATTCCAGTGTACCCAGAGTCAGTGTTGGATTGCAGTGTACCCAGATTCAGTGTTGGATCACAGTGTACCCTGATTCAGTGTTGGATTACAGTGTGCCCAATGTCAGTGTTGGATTACAATGCATCCAGAGTCAATGTTGGATTGCAGTATACCCAGAGTCAACGTTGGATTACAGTGCACCCAGAGTCGGTGTTGGATTACAGTGTACCCGGAGTCGGTGTTGGATTACAATGTACCCAGAGTCAGCATTGGATGGCAGTGTCCCCATAGTAGTTGTTGGATTACAGTGTACCCAGAGTCAGTGTTAAATTGCATTGTACCCAATGTCCGTGTTGGATTGCAGTGCACCCAGAGTCAGTGTTGGATACCAGTGTACCCAGAGTCAGTGCTGGATACCAGTGTACCCAGAGTCAGTGTTGGATTACAGCGTACCCAGAGTCAGTGCTGGATTACAGTGTACCCAGAGTCAGTGCTGGATTACAGTGTACCCAGAGTCAGTGCTGGATTACAGTGTACCCAGAGTCAGTGTTGGATTCCAGTGTACCCAGAGTCAATGCTGGATTACAGTGTACCAAGAGCCAGTGTTGGATTACAATGTCCCCAGAGTCAGTGTTGGATTGCAGAGTACCCACAGTCAGTGTTGAATTGCAGAGTACCCAGAGTCGGTGTTGGATTGCAGTGCACCCAGAGTCAGTGTTGGATTGCAGTGCACCCAGAGTCAGTTCTGGATTACAGTATACCCAGAATCAGTGCTGGATTGCAGTATACCCAGAGTCAGTGTTGGATTACAATGTACCCAGATTTAGTGTTGGATTACAGTTTACCCAGAGTCAGTGATGGATTTCAGTGTACCAAGAGTCAGTGTTGGATTACAGTGTCCCCAGAGTCAGTGTTGGATTGCAGAGTACCAAGAGTCAGTGTTGGATTACAGTGTCCCCAGAGTCAGTGTTGGATTGCAGAGTACCAAGAGTCAGTGTTGGATTGCAGCATACCCAAAGTCAGTGTTTGATTGCAATGTACCCAGATTCAGTGTTGGATTACCGTGTGCCCAAAGTCAGTGTTGTATTATAGTATACCCTGAGTCAGTGTTGGACTGCAGTGTGCCCAGTGTCAGTGTTGGATTACAGTGTACCCATTGTCAGGCTTGGATTACATTGTACCCAGAGTCAGTGTTGGATTGCAGTGTACCCAGATTCAGTGTTGGATTTCAGTATACCCAGAGTCAACGTTGGATTGCAGTGTACCCAGAGTCAGTGTTGGATGGCAGTGTACCCAGAGTCAGTGTTGGATTACAGTGTACCCAGAGTCAGTGTTGGATTGCAGTGTCCTAATAGTAATTGTTGGATTACAGTGTACCCAGAGTCAGTGTTGGATTGCATTGTACCCAGTGTCCGTGTTGGATTGCAGTGCACCCTGAGTCAGTGTTGGATTACAGTGTACCCAGAGCCAGTGTTGGATTACAGTGTACCCAGTGTCAGTGTCGATTACAATGTACCCAGAGTCAGTGTTTGATTACAGTGTACCCAGATGTATTGTTGGATTATAGTGTACCCAGAATCAGTGTTGGATTGCAGTGTACCCAGAGTCAGTGTTGGATTCCAGTGTACCCAGAGTCAGTGTTGGATTACAGTGTACCCAGAGTCAGTGCTGGATTACAGTGTACCCAGAGTCAGTGCTGGATTACAGTGTACCCAGAGTCAGTGTTGGATTCCAGTGTACCCAGAGTCAGTGTTGGATTCCAGTGTACCCAGAGTCAATGCTGGATTACAGTGTACCAAGGGCCAGTGTTGGATTACAGTGTCCCCAGAGTCAGTGTTGGATTGCAGTGTACCCAGAGTCAGTGTTGGATTCCAGTGTACCCAGAGTCAGTGTTAAATTGCATTGTACCCAATGTCCGTGTTGGATTGCAGTGCACCCAGAGTCAGTGTTGGATACCAGTGTACCCAGAGTCAGTGCTGGATACCAGTGTACCCAGAGTCAGTGTTGGATTTCAGTGTACCCAGAGTCAGTGCTGGATTACAGTGTACCAAGAGCCAGTGTTGGATTACAGTGTCCCCAGAGTCAGTGTTGGATTGCAGAGTACACACAGTCAGTGTTGAATTGCAGAGTACCCAGAGTCGGTGTTGGATTGCAGTGCACCCAGAGTCAGTGTTGGATTGCAGTGCACCCAGAGTCAGTTCTGGATTACAGTATACCCAGAATCAGTGCTGGATTGCAGTATACCCAGAGTCAGTGTTGGATTACAATGTACCCAGATTTAGTGTTGGATTACAGTGTACCCAGAGTCAGTGATGGATTTCAGTGTACCAAGAGTCAGTGTTGGATTACAGTGTCCCCAGAGTCAGTGTTGGATTGCAGAGTACCAAGAGTCTGTGTTGGATTACTGTGTCCCCAGAGTCAGTTCTGGATTACAGTATACCCAGAGTCAGTGCTGGATTGCAGTATACCCAGAGTCAGTGTTGGATTGCAGCGTACCCAAAGTCAGTGTTTGATTGCAATGTACCCAGATTCAGTGTTGGATTACCGTGTGCCCAAAGTCAGTGTTGTATTATAGTATACCCTGAGTCAGTGTTGGACTGCAGTGTGCCCAGAGTCAATGATGGATTGCAGTGTACCCAGAGTCAGTGTTGGATTACAGTGTACCCATTGTCAGGCTTGGACTACATTGTACCCAGAGTCAGTGTTGGATTACAGTGTACCCATTGTCAGGCTTGGATTACATTGTACCCAGAGTCAGTGTTGGATTGCAGTGTACCCAGATTCAGTGTTGAATTTCAGTATACCCAGAGTCAACGTTGGATTGCAGTGTACCCAGAGTCAGTGTTGGATGGCAGTGTACCCAGAGTCAGTGTTGGATTACAGTGTACCCAGAGTCAGTGTTGGATTGCAGTGTACCCAGAGTCAGTGTTTGATTACAGTGTACCCAGATGTATTGTTGGATTATAGTGTACCCAGAATCAGTGTTGGATTACACTGTACCCAGAGTCAGTGTTGGATTACAGTGTACCCAGAGTCAGTGTTGGATTGCAGTGTACCCAGATTCAGTGTTGGATCACAGTGTACCCTGATTCAGTGTTGGATTACAGTGTGCCCAATGTCAGTGTTGGATTACAATGCATCCAGAGTCAATGTTGGATTGCAGTATACCCAGAGTCAGTGTTGGATTGCAGTGTACCCAGAGTCAGTGTTTGATTACATTGTACCCAGATGTATTGTTGGATTATAGTGTACCCAGAATCAGTGTTGGATTGCAGTGTACCCAGAGTCAGTGTTGGATTCCAGTGTACCCAGAGTCAGTGTTGGATTGCAGTGTACACAGTGTCATTGTTGGATTACAGTGTCCTCAGAGTAATTGTTGGATTACACTGTACCCAGAGTCAGTGTTGGATTACAGTGTACCCAGAGTCAGTGTTGGATTGCAGTGTACCCAGAGTCAGTGTTGGATTGCAGTGCACACAGTGTCAGTGTTGGATTACAGTGTCCTCAGAGTAATTGTTGGATTACACTGTACCCAGAGTCAGTGTTGGATTACAGTGTACCCAGAGTCATTGTTGGATTGCAGTGTACCCAGATTCAGTGTTGGATTACAGTGTCCTCAGAGTAATTGTTGGATTACAGTGTACCCAGATTCATTGTTGGATTGCAGTGTACCCAGATTCAGTGTTGGATCACAGTGTACCCAGAGTCGGTGTTGGATTACAGTGTACCCGGAGTCGGTGTTGGATTACAATGTACCCAGAGTCAGCATTGGATGGCAGTGTCCCCATAGTAGTTGTTGGATTACAGTGTACCCAGAGTCAGTGTTAAATTGCATTGTACCCAATGTCCGTGTTGGATTGCAGTGCACCCAGAGTCAGTGTTGGATACCAGTGTACCCAGAGTCAGTGCTGGATACCAGTGTACCCAGAGTCAGTGTTGGATTACAGCGTACCCAGAGTCAGTGCTGGATTACAGTGTACCCAGAGTCAGTGCTGGATTACAGTGTACCCAGAGTCAGTGCTGGATTACAGTGTACCCAGAGTCAGTGTTGGATTCCAGTGTACCCAGAGTCAATGCTGGATTACAGTGTACCAAGAGCCAGTGTTGGATTACAATGTCCCCAGAGTCAGTGTTGGATCGCAGAGTACCCACAGTCAGTGTTGAATTGCAGAGTACCCAGAGTCGGTGTTGGATTGCAGTGCACCCAGAGTCAGTGTTGGATTGCAGTGCACCCAGAGTCAGTTCTGGATTACAGTATACCCAGAATCAGTGCTGGATTGCAGTATACCCAGAGTCAGTGTTGGATTACAATGTACCCAGATTTAGTGTTGGATTACAGTTTACCCAGAGTCAGTGATGGATTTCAGTGTACCAAGAGTCAGTGTTGGATTACAGTGTCCCCAGAGTCAGTGTTGGATTGCAGAGTACCAAGAGTCAGTGTTGGATTACAGTGTCCCCAGAGTCAGTGTTGGATTGCAGAGTACCAAGAGTCAGTGTTGGATTGCAGCATACCCAAAGTCAGTGTTTGATTGCAATGTACCCAGATTCAGTGTTGGATTACCGTGTGCCCAAAGTCAGTGTTGTATTATAGTATACCCTGAGTCAGTGTTGGACTGCAGTGTGCCCAGTGTCAGTGTTGGATTACAGTGTACCCATTGTCAGGCTTGGATTACATTGTACCCAGAGTCAGTGTTGGATTGCAGTGTACCCAGATTCAGTGTTGGATTTCAGTATACCCAGAGTCAACGTTGGATTGCAGTGTACCCAGAGTCAGTGTTGGATGGCAGTGTACCCAGAGTCAGTGTTGGATTACAGTGTACCCAGAGTCAGTGTTGGATTGCAGTGTCCTAATAGTAATTGTTGGATTACAGTGTACCCAGAGTCAGTGTTGGATTGCATTGTACCCAGTGTCAGTGTTGGATTGCAGTGCACCCTGAGTCAGTGTTGGATTACAGTGTACCCAGAGCCAGTGTTGGATTACAGTGTACCCAGTGTCAGTGTCGATTACAATGTACCCAGAGTCAGTGTTTGATTACAGTGTACCCAGATGTATTGTTGGATTATAGTGTACCCAGAATCAGTGTTGGATTGCAGTGTACCCAGAGTCAGTGTTGGATTCCAGTGTACCCAGAGTCAGTGTTGGATTGCAGTGTACCCAGATTCAGTGTTGGATTTCAGTATACCCAGAGTCAACGTTGGATTGCAGTGTACCCAGAGTCAGTGTTGGATGGCAGTGTACCCAGAGTCAGTGTTGGATTACAGTGTACCCAGAGTCAGTGTTGGATTGCAGTGTCCTAATAGTAATTGTTGGATTACAGTGTACCCAGAGTCAGTGTTGGATTGCATTGTACCCAGTGTCCGTGTTGGATTGCAGTGCACCCTGAGTCAGTGTTGGATTACAGTGTACCCAGAGCCAGTGTTGGATTACAGTGTACCCAGTGTCAGTGTCGATTACAATGTACCCAGAGTCAGTGTTTGATTACAGTGTACCCAGATGTATTGTTGGATTATAGTGTACCCAGAATCAGTGTTGGATTGCAGTGTACCCAGAGTCAGTGTTGGATTCCAGTGTACCCAGAGTCAGTGTTGGATTACAGTGTACCCAGAGTCAGTGCTGGATTACAGTGTACCCAGAGTCAGTGCTGGATTACAGTGTACCCAGAGTCAGTGTTGGATTCCAGTGTACCCAGAGTCAGTGTTGGATTCCAGTGTACCCAGAGTCAATGCTGGATTACAGTGTACCAAGGGCCAGTGTTGGATTACAGTGTCCCCAGAGTCAGTGTTGGATTGCAGTGTACCCAGAGTCAGTGTTGGATTCCAGTGTACCCAGAGTCAGTGTTAAATTGCATTGTACCCAATGTCCGTGTTGGATTGCAGTGCACCCAGAGTCAGTGTTGGATACCAGTGTACCCAGAGTCAGTGCTGGATACCAGTGTACCCAGAGTCAGTGTTGGATTTCAGTGTACCCAGAGTCAGTGCTGGATTACAGTGTACCAAGAGCCAGTGTTGGATTACAGTGTCCCCAGAGTCAGTGTTGGATTGCAGAGTACACACAGTCAGTGTTGAATTGCAGAGTACCCAGAGTCGGTGTTGGATTGCAGTGCACCCAGAGTCAGTGTTGGATTGCAGTGCACCCAGAGTCAGTTCTGGATTACAGTATACCCAGAATCAGTGCTGGATTGCAGTATACCCAGAGTCAGTGTTGGATTACAATGTACCCAGATTTAGTGTTGGATTACAGTGTACCCAGAGTCAGTGATGGATTTCAGTGTACCAAGAGTCAGTGTTGGATTACAGTGTCCCCAGAGTCAGTGTTGGATTGCAGAGTACCAAGAGTCTGTGTTGGATTACTGTGTCCCCAGAGTCAGTTCTGGATTACAGTATACCCAGAGTCAGTGCTGGATTGCAGTATACCCAGAGTCAGTGTTGGATTGCAGCGTACCCAAAGTCAGTGTTTGATTGCAATGTACCCAGATTCAGTGTTGGATTACCGTGTGCCCAAAGTCAGTGTTGTATTATAGTATACCCTGAGTCAGTGTTGGACTGCAGTGTGCCCAGAGTCAATGATGGATTGCAGTGTACCCAGAGTCAGTGTTGGATTACAGTGTACCCATTGTCAGGCTTGGACTACATTGTACCCAGAGTCAGTGTTGGATTACAGTGTACCCATTGTCAGGCTTGGATTACATTGTACCCAGAGTCAGTGTTGGATTGCAGTGTACCCAGATTCAGTGTTGAATTTCAGTATACCCAGAGTCAACGTTGGATTGCAGTGTACCCAGAGTCAGTGTTGGATGGCAGTGTACCCAGAGTCAGTGTTGGATTACAGTGTACCCAGAGTCAGTGTTGGATTGCAGTGTCCCCATAGTAATTGTTGGATTACAGTGTACCCAGAGTCAGTGTTGGATTACAGTGTATCCAGAGTCAGTGTTGGATTGCATTGTACCCAGTGTCCGTGTTGGATTGCAGTGCACCCAGAGTCAGTGTTGGATTACAGTGTACCCAGAGCCAGTGTTGGATTACAGTGTACCCAGAGTCAGTGTCGATTACAATATACCCAGAGTCAGTGTTGGATTGCAGTGTACCCAGATTCAGTGTTGGATTTCAGTGTACCCAGATGTATTGTTGGATTATAGTGTACCCAGAGTCAGTGCTGGATTACTGTGTACCCAGAGTTAGTGTTGATTTGCAGTGTACTCAGAGTCAGTGTTTGATTACAGTGTACCCAGATGTATTGTTGGATTATAGTGTACCCAGAATCAGTGTTGGATTGCAGTGTACCCAGAGTCAGTGTTGGATTCCAGTGTACCCAGAGTCAGTGTCGATTACAATGTACCCAGAGTCAGTGTTGGATTGCAGTGTACCCAGATTCAGTGTTGGATTTCAGTATACCCAGAGTCAACGTTGGATTGCAGTGTACCCAGAGTCAATGTTGGATGGCAGTGTACCCAGAGTCAGTGTTGTATTACAGTGTACCCATTGTCAGGCTTGGACTACATTGTACCCAGAGTCAGTGTTGGATTACAGTGTACCCATTGTCAGGCTTGGATTACATTGTACCCAGAGTCAGTGTTGGATTGCAGTGTACCCAGATTCAGTGTTGAATTTCAGTATACCCAGAGTCAACTTTGGATTGCAGTGTACCCAGAATCAGTGTTGGATTGCAGTGTACCCAGAGTCAGTGTTGGATTACAGTGTACCCAGAGTCAGTGTTGGATTGCAGTGTCCCCATAGTAATTGTTGGATTACAGTGTACCCAGAGTCAGTGTTGGATTACAGTGTATCCAGAGTCAGTATTGGATTGCATTGTACCCAGTGTCCGTGTTGGATTGCAGTGCACCCAGAGTCAGTGTTGGATTACAGTGTACCCAGAGCCAGTGTTGGATTACTGTGTACCCAGAGTCAGTGTCGATTACAATGTACCCAGAGTCAGTGTTGGATTGCAGTGTACCCAGATTCAGTGTTGGATTTCAGTGCACCCAGATGTATTGTTGGATTATGGTGTGCCCAGAGTCAGTGCTGGATTACTGTGTACCCAGAGTCAGTGTTGGATTGCAGTGTACTCAGAGTCAGTGTTTGATTACAGTGTACCCAGATGTATTGTTGGATTATAGTGTACCCAGAATCAGTGTTGGATTGCAGTGTACCCAGAGTCAGTGTTGGATTCCAGTGTACCCAGAGTCAGTGTCGATTACAATGTACCCAGAGTCAGTGTTGGATTGCAGTGTACCCAGATTCAGTGTTGGATTTCAGTATACCCAGAGTCAACGTTGGATTGCAGTGTACCCAGAGTCAGTGTTGGATTGCAGTGTCCCCATATTAATTGTTGGATTACAGTGTACCCAGAATCAGTGTTGGATTACAGTGTATCCAGAGTCAGTGTTGGATTGCATTGTACCCAGTGTCCATGTTGGATTGCAGTGCACCCAGAATCAGTGTTGGATTGCAGTATACCCAGAGCCAGTGTTGGATTACAGTGTACCCAGAGTCAGTGTCGATTACAATGTACCCAGAGTCAGTGTTGGATTGCAGTGTACCCAGATTCAGTGTTGGATTTCAGTGTACCCAGATGTAGTGTTGGATTATAGTGTACCCAGAGTCAGTGCTGGATTACTGTGTACCCAGAGTCAGTTTTGGATTGCAGTGTACTCAGAGTCAGTGTTTGATTACATTGTACCCAGATGTATTGTTGGATTATAGTGTACCCAGAATCAGTGTTGGATTGCAGTGTACCCAGAGTCAGTGTTGGATTCCAGTGTACCCAGAGTCAGTGTTGGATTGCAGTGTACACAGTGTCAGTGTTGGATTACAGTGTCCTCAGAGTAATTGTTGGATTACACTGTACCCAGAGTCAGTGTTGGATTACAGTGTACCTAGAGTCAGTGTTGGATTGCAGTGTACCCAGAGTCAGTGTTTGATTACAGTGTACCCAGATGTATTGTTGGATTATAGTGTACCCAGAATCAGTGTTGGATTGCAGTGTACCCAGAGTCAGTGTTGGATTCCAGTGTACCCAGAGTCAGTGTTGGATTGCAGTGCACACAGTGTCAGTGTTGGATTACAGTGTCCTCAGAGTAATTGTTGGATTACACTGTACCCAGAGTCGGTGTTGGATTACAGTGTACCCGGAGTCGGTGTTGGATTACAATGTACCCAGAGTCAGCATTGGATGGCAGTGTCCCCATAGTAGTTGTTGGATTACAGTGTACCCAGAGTCAGTGTTAAATTGCATTGTACCCAATGTCCGTGTTGGATTGCAGTGCACCCAGAGTCAGTGTTGGATACCAGTGTACCCAGAGTCAGTGCTGGATACCAGTGTACCCAGAGTCAGTGTTGGATTACAGTGTACCCAGAGTCAGTGCTGGATTACAGTGTACCCAGAGTCAGTGCTGGATTACAGTGTACCCAGAGTCAGTGTTGGATTCCATTGTTCCCAGAGTCAGTGTTGGATTCCAGTGTACCCAGAGTCAATGCTGGATTACAGTGTACCAAGAGCCAGTGTTGGATTACAGTGTCCCCAGAGTCAGTGTTGGATTGCAGAGTACCCACAGTCAGTGTTGAATTGCAGAGTACCCAGAGTCGGTGTTGGATTGCAGTGCACCCAGAGACAGTGTTGGATTGCAGTGCACCCAGAGTCAGTTCTGGATTACAGTATACCCAGAATCAGTGCTGGATTGCAGTATACCCAGAGTCAGTGTTGGATTACAATGTACCCAGATTTAGTGTTGGATTACAGTTTACCCAGAGTCAGTGATGGAATTCAGTGTACCAAGAGTAAGTGTTGGATTACAGTGTACCCAGAGTCAGTGTTGGATTGCAGCGTACCCAGAGTCAGTTCTGGATTACAGTATACCCAGAATCAATGCTGGATTGCAGTATACCCAGAGTCAGTGTTGGATTGCAGCGTACCCAAAGTCAGTGTTTGATTGCAATGTACCCAGATTCAGTGTTGGATTACCGTGTGCCCAAAGTCAGTGTTGTATTATAGTATACCCTGAGTCAGTGTTGGACTGCAGTGTGCCCAGAGTCAATGTTGGATTGCAGTGTACCCAGAGTCAGTGTTGGATTACAGTGTACCCATTGTCAGGCTTGGACTACATTGTACCCAGAGTCAGTGTTGGATTACAGTGTACCCATTGTCAGGCTTGGATTACATTGTACCCAGAGTCAGTGTTGGATTGCAGTGTACCCAGATTCAGTGTTGAATTTCAGTATACCCAGAGTCAACGTTGGATTGCAGTGTACCCAGAGTCAGTGTTGGATGGCAGTGTACCCAGAGTCAGTGTTGGATTACAGTGTACCCAGAGTCAGTGTTGGATTGCAGTGTCCCCATAGTAATTGTTGGATTACAGTGTGCCCAGAGTCAGTGTTGGATTACAATGTATCCAGAGTCAGTGTTGGATTGCATTGTACCCAGTGTCCGTGTTGGATTGCAGTGCACCCAGAGTCAGTGTTGGATTACAGTGTACCCAGAGCCAGTGTTGGATTACAGTCTACCCAGAGTCAGTGTCGATTACAATGTACCCAGAGTCAGTGTTGGATTGCAGTGTACCCAGATTCAGTGTTGGATTTCAGTGTACCCAGATGTATTGTTGGATTATAGTGTACCCAGAGTCAGTGCTGGATTACTGTGTACCCAGAGTCAGTGTTGGATTGCAGAGTACACACAGTCAGTGTTGAATTGCAGAGTACCCAGAGTCGGTGTTGGATTGCAGTGCACCCAGAGTCAGTGTTGGATTGCAGTGCACCCAGAGTCAGTTCTGGATTACAGTATACCCAGAATCAGTGCTGGATTGCAGTATACCCAGAGTCAGTGTTGGATTACAATGTACCCAGATTTAGTGTTGGATTACAGTTTACCCAGAGTCAGTGATGGATTTCAGTGTACCAAGAGTCAGTGTTGGATTACAGTGTCCCCAGAGTCAGTGTTGGATTGCAGAGTACCAAGAGTCAGTGTTGGATTACAGTGTCCCCAGAGTCAGTGTTGGATTGCAGAGTACCAAGAGTCAGTGTTGGATTGCAGCATACCCAAAGTCAGTGTTTGATTGCAATGTACCCAGATTCAGTGTTGGATTACCGTGTGCCCAAAGTCAGTGTTGTATTATAGTATACCCTGAGTCAGTGTTGGACTGCAGTGTGCCCAGAGTCAATGTTGGATTGCAGTGTACCCAGAGTCAGTGTTGGATTACAGTGTACCCATTGTCAGGCTTGGACTACATTGTACCCAGAGTCAGTGTTGGATTACAGTGTACCCATTGTCAGGCTTGGATTACATTGTACCCAGAGTCAGTGTTGGATTGCAGTGTACCCAGATTCATTGTTGGATTTCAGTATACCCAGAGTCAACGTTGGATTGCAGTGTACCCAGAGTCAGTGTTGGATGGCAGTGTACCCAGAGTCAGTGTTGGATTACAGTGTACCCAGAGTCAGTGTTGGATTGCAGTGTCCCAATAGTAATTGTTGGATTACAGTGTACCCAGAGTCAGTGTTGGATTACAGTGTATCCAGAGTCAGTGTTGGATTGCATTGTACCCAGTGTCCGTGTTGGATTGCAGTGCACCCAGAGTCAGTGTTGGATTACAGTGTACCCAGAGCCAGTGTTGGATTACAGTGTACCCAGAGTCAGTGTCGATTACAATGTACCCAGAGTCAGTGTTTGATTACAGTGTACCCAGATGTATTGTTGGATTATAGTGTACCCAGAATCAGTGTTGGATTGCAGTGTACCCAGAGTCAGTGTTGGATTCCAGTGTACACAGAGTCAGTGTTAAATTGCATTGTACCCAATGTCCGTGTTGGATTGCAGTGCACCCAGAGTCAGTGTTGGATACCAGTGTACCCAGAGTCAGTGCTGGATACCAGTGTACCCAGAGTCAGTGTTGGATTTCAGTGTACCCAGAGTCAGTGCTGGATTACAGTGTACCCAGAGTCAGTGCTGGATTACAGTGTACCCAGAGTCAGTGTTGGATTCCAGTGTACCCAGAGTCAATGCTGGATTACAGTGTACCAAGAGCCAGTGTTGGATTACAGTGTCCCCAGAGTCAGTGTTGGATTGCAGAGTACTCACAGTCAGTGCTGAATTGCAGAGTACCCAGAGTCGGTGTTGGATTGCAGTGCACCCAGAGTCAGTGTTGGATTGCAGTGCACCCAGAGTCAGTGTTGGATTACAGTGTACCCAGAGCCAGTGTTGGATTACAGTGTACCCAGAGTCAGTGTTGGATTACAGTGTACCCAGAGTCAGTGTTGGATTACAGTGTACCCAGAGTCAGTGTTGGATTACAGTGTACCCAGTGTCAGTGTCGATTATAATGTACCCAGAGTCAGTGTTGGATTGCAGTGTACCCAGATTCAGTGTTAGATTTCAGTGTACCCAGATGTAGTGTTGGATTGCAGTGTACCCAGAGTCGGTGCAGGATTACTGTGTACCCAGAGTCAGTGTTGGATTACAGTGTACCCAGAGTCAGTGTTGGATTACAGTGTGCCCAGAGTCAGTGTTGGATTGTAGTGTACCCAGAGTCAGTGTTGGATTACAGTGTACCCAGAGTCAGTGTTGGTCTACAGTGTACCCAAAGTCAGTGTTTGATTGCAGTGTACCCAGATGCAGTGTTGGATTACCGTGTGCCCAAAGTCAGTGTTGGATTACAGTTTACCCTGAGTCAGTGTTGGACTGCAGTGTACCCAGAGTCAATGTTGGATTGCAGTGTTCCCAGAGTCAGTGTTGGATTACTGTGTACTCAGAGTCAACGGTGGATTACAATGTACCCAGAGTCAGTGTTGGATGGCAGTGTACCCAGATTTAGTGTTGGATACCAGTGTACCCAGAGTCAGTGTTGGATTTCAGTGTCCCCAGAGTAATTGTTGGATTACAGTGTACCCAGAGTCAGTGTTGGATTACAGTGTATCCAGAGTCAGTGTTGGATTGCATTGTACCCAGTGTCCGTGTTGGATTGCAGTGCACCCAGAGTCAGTGTTGGATTACAGTGTACCCAGAGTCAGTGTTGGATTACAGTGTACCCAGTGTCAGTGTCGATTACAATGTACCCAGAGTCAGTGTTGGATTGCAGTGTACTCAGAGTCAGTGTTGGATTCCAGTGTACCCAGAGTCAGTGTTGGATTGCAGTGTACCCAGTGTCAGTGTTGGATTACAGTGTACCCAGAGTCAGTGTTGGATTGCAGTGTACCCAGAGCCAGTGTTGGATTACAGTGTACCCAGAGTCAGTGTCGATTACAATGTACCCAGAGTCAGTGTTGGATTGCAGTGTACCCAGATTCAGTGTTGGATTTCAGTGTACCCAGATGTAGTGTTGGATTATAGTGTACCCAGAGTCAGTGCTGGATTACTGTGTACCCAGAGTCAGTTTTGGATTGCAGTGTACTCAGAGTCAGTGTTTGATTACATTGTACCCAGATGTATTGTTGGATTATAGTGTACCCAGAATCAGTGTTGGATTGCAGTGTACCCAGAGTCAGTGTTGGATTCCAGTGTACCCAGAGTCAGTGTTGGATTGCAGTGTACACAGTGTCATTGTTGGATTACAGTGTCCTCAGAGTAATTGTTGGATTACACTGTACCCAGAGTCAGTGTTGGATTACAGTGTACCCAGAGTCAGTGTTGGATTGCAGTGTACCCAGAGTCAGTGTTTGATTACAGTGTACCCAGATGTATTGTTGGATTATAGTGTACCCAGAATCAGTGTTGGATTGCAGTGTACCCAGAGTCAGTGTTGGATTCCAGTGTACCCAGAGTCAGTGTTGGATTGCAGTGCACACAGTGTCAGTGTTGGATTACAGTGTCCTCAGAGTAATTGTTGGATTACACTGTACCCAGAGTCAGTGTTGGATTACAGTGTACCCAGAGTCAGTGTTGGATTGCAGTGTACCCAGATTCAGTGTTGGATCACAGTGTACCCTGATTCAGTGTTGGATTACAGTGTGCCCAATGTCAGTGTTGGATTACAATGCATCCAGAGTCAATGTTGGATTGCAGTATACCCAGAGTCAACGTTGGATTACAGTGCACCCAGAGTCGGTGTTGGATTACAATGTACCCAGAGTCAGCATTGGATGGCAGTGTCCCCATAGTAGTTGTTGGATTACAGTGTACCCAGAGTCAGTGTTAAATTGCATTGTACCCAATGTCCGTGTTGGATTGCAGTGCACCCAGAGTCAGTGTTGGATACCAGTGTACCCAGAGTCAGTGCTGGATACCAGTGTACCCAGAGTCAGTGTTGGATTACAGTGTACCCAGAGTCAGTGCTGGATTACAGTGTACCAAGAGCCAGTGTTGGATTACAGTGTCCCCAGAGTCAGTGTTGGATTGCAGAGTACCCACAGTCAGTGTTGAATTGCAGAGTACCCAGAGTCGGTGTTGGATTGCAGTGCACCCAGAGTCAGTGTTGGATTGCAGTGCACCCAGAGTCAGTTCTGGATTACAGTATACCCAGAATCAGTGCTGGATTGCAGTATACCCAGAGTCAGTGTTGGATTACAATGTACCCAGATTTAGTGTTGGATTACAGTTTACCCAGAGTCAGTGATGGATTTCAGTGTACCAAGAGTCAGTGTTGGATTACAGTGTCCCCAGAGTCAGTGTTGGATTGCAGAGTACCAAGAGTCAGTGTTGGATTACAGTGTCCCCAGAGTCAGTGTTGGATTGCAGAGTACCAAGAGTCAGTGTTGGATTGCAGCATACCCAAAGTCAGTGTTTGATTGCAATGTACCCAGATTCAGTGTTGGATTACCGTGTGCCCAAAGTCAGTGTTGTATTATAGTATACCCTGAGTCAGTGTTGGACTGCAGTGTGCCCAGTGTCAGTGTTGGATTACAGTGTACCCATTGTCAGGCTTGGATTACATTGTACCCAGAGTCAGTGTTGGATTGCAGTGTACCCAGATTCAGTGTTGGATTTCAGTATACCCAGAGTCAACGTTGGATTGCAGTGTACCCAGAGTCAGTGTTGGATGGCAGTGTACCCAGAGTCAGTGTTGGATTACAGTGTACCCAGAGTCAGTGTTGGATTGCAGTGTCCTAATAGTAATTGTTGGATTACAGTGTACCCAGAGTCAGTGTTGGATTGCATTGTACCCAGTGTCCGTGTTGGATTGCAGTGCACCCTGAGTCAGTGTTGGATTACAGTGTACCCAGAGCCAGTGTTGGATTACAGTGTACCCAGAGTCAGTGTTGGATTGCAGAGTACCAAGAGTCTGTGTTGGATTACTGTGTCCCCAGAGTCAGTTCTGGATTACAGTATACCCAGAGTCAGTGCTGGATTGCAGTATACCCAGAGTCAGTGTTGGATTGCAGCGTACCCAAAGTCAGTGTTTGATTGCAATGTACCCAGATTCAGTGTTGGATTACCGTGTGCCCAAAGTCAGTGTTGTATTATAGTATACCCTGAGTCAGTGTTGGACTGCAGTGTGCCCAGAGTCAATGATGGATTGCAGTGTACCCAGAGTCAGTGTTGGATTACAGTGTACCCATTGTCAGGCTTGGACTACATTGTACCCAGAGTCAGTGTTGGATTACAGTGTACCCATTGTCAGGCTTGGATTACATTGTACCCAGAGTCAGTGTTGGATTGCAGTGTACCCAGATTCAGTGTTGAATTTCAGTATACCCAGAGTCAACGTTGGATTGCAGTGTACCCAGAGTCAGTGTTGGATGGCAGTGTACCCAGAGTCAGTGTTGGATTACAGTGTACCCAGAGTCAGTGTTGGATTGCAGTGTCCCCATAGTAATTGTTGGATTACAGTGTACCCAGAGTCAGTGTTGGATTACAGTGTATCCAGAGTCAGTGTTGGATTGCATTGTACCCAGTGTCCGTGTTGGATTGCAGTGCACCCAGAGTCAGTGTTGGATTACAGTGTACCCAGAGCCAGTGTTGGATTACAGTGTACCCAGAGTCAGTGTCGATTACAATATACCCAGAGTCAGTGTTGGATTACAGTGTACCCAGATTCAGTGTTGGATTTCAGTGTACCCAGATGTATTGTTGGATTATAGTGTACCCAGAGTCAGTGCTGGATTACTGTGTACCCAGAGTTAGTGTTGATTTGCAGTGTACTCAGAGTCAGTGTTTGATTACAGTGTACCCAGATGTATTGTTGGATTATAGTGTACCCAGAATCAGTGTTGGATTGCAGTGTACCCAGAGTCAGTGTTGGATTCCAGTGTACCCAGAGTCAGTGTCGATTACAATGTACCCAGAGTCAGTGTTGGATTGCAGTGTACCCAGATTCAGTGTTGGATTTCAGTATACCCAGAGTCAACGTTGGATTGCAGTGTACCCAGAGTCAATGTTGGATGGCAGTGTACCCAGAGTCAGTGTTGTATTACAGTGTACCCATTGTCAGGCTTGGACTACATTGTACCCAGAGTCAGTGTTGGATTACAGTGTACCCATTGTCAGGCTTGGATTACATTGTACCCAGAGTCAGTGTTGGATTGCAGTGTACCCAGATTCAGTGTTGAATTTCAGTATACCCAGAGTCAACTTTGGATTGCAGTGTACCCAGAATCAGTGTTGGATTGCAGTGTACCCAGAGTCAGTGTTGGATTACAGTGTACCCAGAGTCAGTGTTGGATTGCAGTGTCCCCATAGTAATTGTTGGATTACAGTGTACCCAGAGTCAGTGTTGGATTACAGTGTATCCAGAGTCAGTATTGGATTGCATTGTACCCAGTGTCCGTGTTGGATTGCAGTGCACCCAGAGTCAGTGTTGGATTACAGTGTACCCAGAGCCAGTGTTGGATTACTGTGTACCCAGAGTCAGTGTCGATTACAATGTACCCAGAGTCAGTGTTGGATTGCAGTGTACCCAGATTCAGTGTTGGATTTCAGTGCACCCAGATGTATTGTTGGATTATGGTGTGCCCAGAGTCAGTGCTGGATTACTGTGTACCCAGAGTCAGTGTTGGATTGCAGTGTACTCAGAGTCAGTGTTTGATTACAGTGTACCCAGATGTATTGTTGGATTATAGTGTACCCAGAATCAGTGTTGGATTGCAGTGTACCCAGAGTCAGTGTTGGATTCCAGTGTACCCAGAGTCAGTGTCGATTACAATGTACCCAGAGTCAGTGTTGGATTGCAGTGTACCCAGATTCAGTGTTGGATTTCAGTATACCCAGAGTCAACGTTGGATTGCAGTGTACCCAGAGTCAGTGTTGGATTGCAGTGTCCCCATATTAATTGTTGGATTACAGTGTACCCAGAATCAGTGTTGGATTACAGTGTATCCAGAGTCAGTGTTGGATTGCATTGTACCCAGTGTCCATGTTGGATTGCAGTGCACCCAGAATCAGTGTTGGATTGCAGTATACCCAGAGCCAGTGTTGGATTACAGTGTACCCAGAGTCAGTGTCGATTACAATGTACCCAGAGTCAGTGTTGGATTGCAGTGTACCCAGATTCAGTGTTGGATTTCAGTGTACCCAGATGTAGTGTTGGATTATAGTGTACCCAGAGTCAGTGCTGGATTACTGTGTACCCAGAGTCAGTTTTGGATTGCAGTGTACTCAGAGTCAGTGTTTGATTACATTGTACCCAGATGTATTGTTGGATTATAGTGTACCCAGAATCAGTGTTGGATTGCAGTGTACCCAGAGTCAGTGTTGGATTCCAGTGTACCCAGAGTCAGTGTTGGATTGCAGTGTACACAGTGTCAGTGTTGGATTACAGTGTCCTCAGAGTAATTGTTGGATTACACTGTACCCAGAGTCAGTGTTGGATTACAGTGTACCCAGAGTCAGTGTTGGATTGCAGTGTACCCAGAGTCAGTGTTTGATTACAGTGTACCCAGATGTATTGTTGGATTATAGTGTACCCAGAATCAGTGTTGGATTGCAGTGTACCCAGAGTCAGTGTTGGATTCCAGTGTACCCAGAGTCAGTGTTGGATTGCAGTGCACACAGTGTCAGTGTTGGATTACAGTGTCCTCAGAGTAATTGTTGGATTACACTGTACCCAGAGTCGGTGTTGGATTACAGTGTACCCGGAGTCGGTGTTGGATTACAATGTACCCAGAGTCAGCATTGGATGGCAGTGTCCCCATAGTAGTTGTTGGATTACAGTGTACCCAGAGTCAGTGTTAAATTGCATTGTACCCAATGTCCGTGTTGGATTGCAGTGCACCCAGAGTCAGTGTTGGATACCAGTGTACCCAGAGTCAGTGCTGGATACCAGTGTACCCAGAGTCAGTGTTGGATTACAGTGTACCCAGAGTCAGTGCTGGATTACAGTGTACCCAGAGTCAGTGCTGGATTACAGTGTTCCCAGAGTCAGTGTTGGATTCCATTGTTCCCAGAGTCAGTGTTGGATTCCAGTGTACCCAGAGTCAATGCTGGATTACAGTGTACCAAGAGCCAGTGTTGGATTACAGTGTCCCCAGAGTCAGTGTTGGATTGCAGAGTACCCACAGTCAGTGTTGAATTGCAGAGTACCCAGAGTCGGTGTTGGATTGCAGTGCACCCAGAGACAGTGTTGGATTGCAGTGCACCCAGAGTCAGTTCTGGATTACAGTATACCCAGAATCAGTGCTGGATTGCAGTATACCCAGAGTCAGTGTTGGATTACAATGTACCCAGATTTAGTGTTGGATTACAGTTTACCCAGAGTCAGTGATGGAATTCAGTGTACCAAGAGTAAGTGTTGGATTACAGTGTACCCAGAGTCAGTGTTGGATTGCAGCGTACCCAGAGTCAGTTCTGGATTACAGTATACCCAGAATCAATGCTGGATTGCAGTATACCCAGAGTCAGTGTTGGATTGCAGCGTACCCAAAGTCAGTGTTTGATTGCAATGTACCCAGATTCAGTGTTGGATTACCGTGTGCCCAAAGTCAGTGTTGTATTATAGTATACCCTGAGTCAGTGTTGGACTGCAGTGTGCCCAGAGTCAATGTTGGATTGCAGTGTACCCAGAGTCAGTGTTGGATTACAGTGTACCCATTGTCAGGCTTGGACTACATTGTACCCAGAGTCAGTGTTGGATTACAGTGTACCCATTGTCAGGCTTGGATTACATTGTACCCAGAGTCAGTGTTGGATTGCAGTGTACCCAGATTCAGTGTTGAATTTCAGTATACCCAGAGTCAACGTTGGATTGCAGTGTACCCAGAGTCAGTGTTGGATGGCAGTGTACCCAGAGTCAGTGTTGGATTACAGTGTACCCAGAGTCAGTGTTGGATTGCAGTGTCCCCATAGTAATTGTTGGATTACAGTGTGCCCAGAGTCAGTGTTGGATTACAATGTATCCAGAGTCAGTGTTGGATTGCATTGTACCCAGTGTCCGTGTTGGATTGCAGTGCACCCAGAGTCAGTGTTGGATTACAGTGTACCCAGAGCCAGTGTTGGATTACAGTCTACCCAGAGTCAGTGTCGATTACAATGTACCCAGAGTCAGTGTTGGATTGCAGTGTACCCAGATTCAGTGTTGGATTTCAGTGTACCCAGATGTATTGTTGGATTATAGTGTACCCAGAGTCAGTGCTGGATTACTGTGTACCCAGAGTCAGTGTTGGATTGCAGAGTACACACAGTCAGTGTTGAATTGCAGAGTACCCAGAGTCGGTGTTGGATTGCAGTGCACCCAGAGTCAGTGTTGGATTGCAGTGCACCCAGAGTCAGTTCTGGATTACAGTATACCCAGAATCAGTGCTGGATTGCAGTATACCCAGAGTCAGTGTTGGATTACAATGTACCCAGATTTAGTGTTGGATTACAGTTTACCCAGAGTCAGTGATGGATTTCAGTGTACCAAGAGTCAGTGTTGGATTACAGTGTCCCCAGAGTCAGTGTTGGATTGCAGAGTACCAAGAGTCAGTGTTGGATTACAGTGTCCCCAGAGTCAGTGTTGGATTGCAGAGTACCAAGAGTCAGTGTTGGATTGCAGCATACCCAAAGTCAGTGTTTGATTGCAATGTACCCAGATTCAGTGTTGGATTACCGTGTGCCCAAAGTCAGTGTTGTATTATAGTATACCCTGAGTCAGTGTTGGACTGCAGTGTGCCCAGAGTCAATGTTGGATTGCAGTGTACCCAGAGTCAGTGTTGGATTACAGTGTACCCATTGTCAGGCTTGGACTACATTGTACCCAGAGTCAGTGTTGGATTACAGTGTACCCATTGTCAGGCTTGGATTACATTGTACCCAGAGTCAGTGTTGGATTGCAGTGTACCCAGATTCAGTGTTGGATTTCAGTATACCCAGAGTCAACGTTGGATTGCAGTGTACCCAGAGTCAGTGTTGGATGGCAGTGTACCCAGAGTCAGTGTTGGATTACAGTGTACCCAGAGTCAGTGTTGGATTGCAGTGTCCCAATAGTAATTGTTGGATTACAGTGTACCCAGAGTCAGTGTTGGATTACAGTGTATCCAGAGTCAGTGTTGGATTGCATTGTACCCAGTGTCCGTGTTGGATTGCAGTGCACCCAGAGTCAGTGTTGGATTACAGTGTACCCAGAGCCAGTGTTGGATTACAGTGTACCCAGAGTCAGTGTCGATTACAATGTACCCAGAGTCAGTGTTTGATTACAGTGTACCCAGATGTATTGTTGGATTATAGTGTACCCAGAATCAGTGTTGGATTGCAGTGTACCCAGAGTCAGTGTTGGATTCCAGTGTACCCAGAGTCAGTGTTAAATTGCATTGTACCCAATGTCCGTGTTGGATTGCAGTGCACCCAGAGTCAGTGTTGGATACCAGTGTACCCAGAGTCAGTGCTGGATACCAGTGTACCCAGAGTCAGTGTTGGATTTCAGTGTACCCAGAGTCAGTGCTGGATTACAGTGTACCCAGAGTCAGTGCTGGATTACAGTGTACCCAGAGTCAGTGTTGGATTCCAGTGTACCCAGAGTCAATGCTGGATTACAGTGTACCAAGAGCCAGTGTTGGATTACAGTGTCCCCAGAGTCAGTGTTGGATTGCAGAGTACTCACAGTCAGTGTTGAATTGCAGAGTACCCAGAGTCGGTGTTGGATTGCAGTGCACCCAGAGTCAGTGTTGGATTGCAGTGCACCCAGAGTCAGTGTTGGATTACAGTGTACCCAGAGTCAGTGTTGGATTACAGTGTACCCAGAGCCAGTGTTGGATTACAGTGTACCCAGAGTCAGTGTTGGATTACAGTGTACCCAGAGTCAGTGTTGGATTACAGTGTACCCAGAGTCAGTGTTGGATTACAGTGTACCCAGTGTCAGTGTCGATTATAATGTACCCAGAGTCAGTGTTGGATTGCAGTGTACCCAGATTCAGTGTTAGATTTCAGTGTACCCAGATGTAGTGTTGGATTGCAGTGTACCCAGAGTCGGTGCAGGATTACTGTGTACCCAGAGTCAGTGTTGGATTACAGTGTACCCAGAGTCAGTGTTGGATTACAGTGTGCCCAGAGTCAGTGTTGGATTGTAGTGTACCCAGAGTCAGTGTTGGATTACAGTGTACCCAGAGTCAGTGTTGGTCTACAGTGTACCCAAAGTCAGTGTTTGATTGCAGTGTACCCAGATGCAGTGTTGGATTACCGTGTGCCCAAAGTCAGTGTTGGATTACAGTTTACCCTGAGTCAGTGTTGGACTGCAGTGTACCCAGAGTCAATGTTGGATTGCAGTGTTCCCAGAGTCAGTGTTGGATTACTGTGTACTCAGAGTCAACGGTGGATTACAATGTACCCAGAGTCAGTGTTGGATGGCAGTGTACCCAGATTTAGTGTTGGATACCAGTGTACCCAGAGTCAGTGTTGGATTTCAGTGTCCCCAGAGTAATTGTTGGATTACAGTGTACCCAGAGTCAGTGTTGGATTACAGTGTATCCAGAGTCAGTGTTGGATTGCATTGTACCCAGTGTCCGTGTTGGATTGCAGTGCACCCAGAGTCAGTGTTGGATTACAGTGTACCCAGAGTCAGTGTTGGATTACAGTGTACCCAGTGTCAGTGTCGATTACAATGTACCCAGAGTCAGTGTTGGATTGCAGTGTACTCAGAGTCAGTGTTGGATTCCAGTGTACCCAGAGTCAGTGTTGGATTGCAGTGTACCCAGTGTCAGTGTTGGATTACAGTGTACCCAGAGTCAGTGTTGGATTGCAGTGTACCCAGAGCCAGTGTTGGATTACAGTGTACCCAGAGTCAGTGTCGATTACAATGTACCCAGAGTCAGTGTTGGATTGCAGTGTACCCAGATTCAGTGTTGGATTTCAGTGTACCCAGATGTAGTGTTGGATTATAGTGTACCCAGAGTCAGTGCTGGATTACTGTGTACCCAGAGTCAGTTTTGGATTGCAGTGTACTCAGAGTCAGTGTTTGATTACATTGTACCCAGATGTATTGTTGGATTATAGTGTACCCAGAATCAGTGTTGGATTGCAGTGTACCCAGAGTCAGTGTTGGATTCCAGTGTACCCAGAGTCAGTGTTGGATTGCAGTGTACACAGTGTCATTGTTGGATTACAGTGTCCTCAGAGTAATTGTTGGATTACACTGTACCCAGAGTCAGTGTTGGATTACAGTGTACCCAGAGTCAGTGTTGGATTGCAGTGTACCCAGAGTCAGTGTTGGATTGCAGTGCACACAGTGTCAGTGTTGGATTACAGTGTCCTCAGAGTAATTGTTGGATTACACTGTACCCAGAGTCAGTGTTGGATTACAGTGTACCCAGAGTCATTGTTGGATTGCAGTGTACCCAGATTCAGTGTTGGATTACAGTGTCCTCAGAGTAATTGTTGGATTACAGTGTACCCAGATTCATTGTTGGATTGCAGTGTACCCAGATTCAGTGTTGGATCACAGTGTACCCAGAGTCGGTGTTGGATTACAGTGTACCCGGAGTCGGTGTTGGATTACAATGTACCCAGAGTCAGCATTGGATGGCAGTGTCCCCATAGTAGTTGTTGGATTACAGTGTACCCAGAGTCAGTGTTAAATTGCATTGAACCCAATGTCCGTGTTGGATTGCAGTGCACCCAGAGTCAGTGTTGGATTACAGTGTACCCAGAGTCAGTGTTGGATTACAGTGTACCCAGATTCAGTGTTAGATTTCAGTGTACCCAGATGTAGTATTGGATTATAGTGTACCCAGAGTCAGTGCTGGATTACTGTGTACCCAGAGTCAGTGTTGGATTGCTGTGTACCCAGAGTCAATGTTTCATTACAGTGTACCCAGATGTATTGTTGGATTATAGTGTACCCAGAATCAGTGTTGGATTACTGTGTACCCAGAGTCAGTGTTGGATTGCAGTGCACCCAGAGTCAGTGTTGGATTGCAGTGTACCCAATTTCAGTGTTGGATCACAGTGTACCCTGATTCAGTGTTGGATTACAGTGTGCCCAATGTCAGTGTTGGATTACAGTGTATCCAGAGTCAATGTTGGATTGCAGTGTACCCAGAGTCAACGTTGGATTACAGTGTACCCAGAGTCGGTGTTGGATTACGGTGTACCCGGAGTCGGTGTTGGATTACAATGTACCCAGAGTCAGTGTTGGATGGCAGTGTCCCCATAGTAATTGTTGGATTACAGTGTACCCAGAGTCAGTGTTGGATTACAGTGTATCCAGAGTCAGTAATGAATTGCATTGTACCCAGTGTCTGTGTTGGATTGCAGTGCACCCAGAGTCACTGTTGGATTACAGTGTACCCAGAGTCAGTGTTGGATTACAGTGTATCCAGAGTCAGTGTTGGATTGCAGTGTACCCAGTGTCCGTGTTGGATTGCAGTGCACCCAGAGTCAGTGTTGGATTACAGTGTACCCAGAATCAGTGTTGGATTACAGTGTACCCAGTGTCAGTGTCGATTACAATGTACCCAGAGTCAGTGTTGGATTGCAGTGTACCCAGAGTCAGTGTTGGATTCCAGTGTACCCAGAGTCAGTGTTGGATTGCAGTGTACCCAGTGTCAGTGTTGGTTTACAGTGTACCCAAAGTCAGTGTTTGATTGCA
The DNA here is from genome assembly GCF_017639515.1 of Carcharodon carcharias. Classification (NCBI taxonomy): domain Eukaryota; kingdom Metazoa; phylum Chordata; class Chondrichthyes; order Lamniformes; family Lamnidae; genus Carcharodon; species Carcharodon carcharias. The sequence goes on along the minus strand of NC_054482.1, from coordinate 31,001,712 downwards.
GTGTACCCAGATTCAGTGTTGGATTACCGTGTGCCCAAAGTCAGTGTTGTATTACAGTGCACCCCGAGTCAGTGTTGGACTGCAGTGTACTCAAAGTCAATGTTGGATTGCAGTGTACACAGAGTCAGTGTTGGATTATAGTGTACCCAGAGTCAGTGCTGGATTACTGTGTACGCAGAGTCAGTGTTGGATTGCAGTGTACCCAGAGTCAGTGTTTGATTACAGTGTACCCAGATGTATTGTTGGATTATAGTGTACCCAAATCAGTGCTGGATTACTATGTACCCAGAGTCAGTATTGGATTGCAGTGTAACCAGTGTCAGTGTTGGATTACAGTCTACCCAGAGTCAGTGTTGGATTGCAGTGTACCCAGAGTCAGTGTTGGTCTACAGTGTACCCAAAGTCAGTGTTTGATTGCAGTGTACCCAGATGCAGTGTTGGATTACCGTGTGCCCAAAGTCAGTGTTGGATTACAGTTTACCCTGAGTCAGTGTTGGACTGCAGTGTACCCAGAGTCAATGTTGGATTGCAGTGTTCCCAGAGTCAGTGTTGGATTACAGTGTACCCATTGTCAGTCTTGGATTACATTGTACCCAGAGTCAGTGTTGGATTGCAGTGTACCCAGATTCAGTGTTGGATTTCAGTATACCCAGAGTCAACGTTGGATTGCAGTGTACCCAGAGTCGGTGTTGGATTACAGTGTACCCAGAGTCAACGCTGGATTACAATGTACCCAGAGTCAGTGTTGGATGGCAGTGTACCCAGATTTAGTGTTGGATTTCAGTATACCCAGAGTCAGTGTTGGATTTCACTGTCCCCATAGTAATTGTTGGATTACAGTGTACCCAGAGTCAGTGTTGGATTACAGTGTATCCAGAGTCAGTGTTGGATTGCATTGTACCCCGTGTCCATGTTGGATTGCAGTGCACCCAGAGTCAGTGTTGGATTACAGTGTACCCAGAGTCAGTGTTGGATTACAGTGTACCCAGAGTCAGTGTTGGATTACAGTGTACCCAGTGTCAGTGTCGATTACAATGTACCCAGAGTCAGCGTTGAATTGCAGTGTACCCAGATTCTGTGTTAGATTTCAATGTACCCAGATGTAGTGTTGGATTATAGTGTACCCAGAGTCAGTGCTGGATTACTATGTACCCAGAGTCAGTGTTGGATTGCAGTGTACCCAGAGTCAGTGTTTGATTACAGTGTACCCAGATGTATTGTTGGATTATAGTGTACCCAGAATCAGTGCTGGATTACTATGTACCCAGAGTCAGTGTTGGATTGCAGTGTACCCAGATTCAGTGTTGGTCTACAGTGTACCCAAAGTCAGTGTTTGATTGCAGTGCACCCAGATTCAGTGTTGGATTACCGTGTGCCCAAAGTCAGTGTTGTATTACAGTGCACCCCGAGTCAGTGTTGGACTGCAGTGTACCCAAAGTCAATGTTGGATTGCAGTGTACACAGAGTCAGTGTTGGATTACAGTGTACCCATTGTCAGTGTTGGATTACAGTGTACCCAGAGTCAGTGTTGGATTACAGTGTACCCAGAGTCAATGTTGGATTGCAGTGTACCCAGAGTCAACATTGGATTACAGTGTACCCAGAGTCGGTGTTGGATTACAATGTACCCAGAGTCAGTGTTGGATGGCAGTGTCCCCATAGTAATTGTTGGATTACAGTGTACCCAGAGTCAGTGTTGGATTACAGTGTATCCAGAGTCAGTGTTGAATTGCATTGTTCCCAGTGTCTGTGTTGGATTGCAGTGCACCCAGAGTCAGTGTTGGATTACAGTGTACCCAGAGTCAGTGTTGGATTACAGTGTACCCAGAGCCAGTGTTGGATTACAGTGTACCCAGAGTCAGTGTTGGATTACAGTGTACCCAGAGTCAGTGTTGGATTACAGTGTACCCAGAGTCAGTGTTGGATTACAGTGTACCCAGTGTCAGTGTCGATTATAATGTACCCAGAGTCAGTGTTGGATTGCAGTGTACCCAGATTCAGTGTTAGATTTCAGTGTACCCAGATGTAGTGTTGGATTGCAGTGTACCCAGAGTCGGTGCAGGATTACTGTGTACCCAGAGTCAGTGTTGGATTACAGTGTACCCAGAGTCAGTGTTGGATTACATTGTACCCAGAGTCAGTGTTGGATTGCAGTGTTCCCAGAGTCAGTGTTGGATTACTGTGTACTCAGAGTCAACGGTGGATTACAATGTACCCAGAGTCAGTGTTGGATGGCAGTGTACCCAGATTTAGTGTTGGATACCAGTGTACCCAGAGTCAGTGTTGGATTTCAGTGTCCCCATAGTAATTGTTGGATTACAGTGTACCCAGAGTCAGTGTTGGATTACAGTGTATCCAGAGTCAGTGTTGGATTGCATTGTACCCAGTGTCCGTGTTGGATTGCAGTGCACCCAGAGTCAGTGTTGGATTACAGTGTACCCAGAGTCAGTGTTGGATTACAGTGTACCCAGTGTCAGTGTCGATTACAATGTACCCAGAGTCAGTGTTGGATTGCAGTGTACTCAGAGTCAGTGTTGGATTCCAGTGTACCCAGAGTCAGTGTTGGATTGCAGTGTACCCAGTGTCAGTGTTGGATTACAGTGTACCCAGAGTCAGTGTTGGATTGCAGTGTACCCAGATTCAGTGTTGGATCACAGTGTACCCTGATTCAGTGTTGGATTACAGTGTGCCCAATGTCAGTGTTGGATTACAGTGTATCCAGAGTCAACGTTGGATTACAGTGTACCCAGAGTCGGTGTTGGATTACGGTGTACCCGGAGTCGGTGTTGGATTACAATGTACCCAGAGTCAGTGTTAGATGGCAGTGTCCGCATAGTAATTGTTGGATTACAGTGTACCCAGAGTCAGTGTTGGATTACAGTGTATCCAGAATCAGTGTTGAATTGCATTGTACCCAGTGTCTGTGTTGGATTGCAGTGCACCCAGAGTCAGTGTTGGATTACAGTGTATCCAGAGTCAGTGTTGGATTGCATTGTACCCAGTGTCCGTGTTGGATTGCAGTGCACCCAGAGTCAGTGTTGGATTACAGTGTACCCAGAGTCAGTGTTGGATTACAGTGTACCCAGTGTCAGTGTCGATTGCAATGTACCCAGAGTCAGTGTTGGATTGCAGTGTACCCAGAGTCAGTGTTGGATTGCAGTGTACCCAGAGTCATTGTTGGATTCCAGTGTACCCAGAGTCAGTGTTGGATTGCAGTGTACCCAGTGTCAGTGTTGGTTTACAGTGTACCCAAAGTCAGTGTTTGATTGCAGTGTACCCAGATTCAGTGTTGGATTACCGTGTGCCCAAAGTCAGTGTTGTATTACAGTGCACCCCGAGTCAGTGTTGGACTGCAGTGTACTCAAAGTCAATGTTGGATTGCAGTGTACCCAGAGTCAGTGTTTGATTACAGTGTACCCAGATGTATTGTTGGATTATAGTGTACCCAAATCAGTGCTGGATTACTATGTACCCAGAGTCAGTATTGGATTGCAGTGTAACCAGTGTCAGTGTTGGATTACAGTCTACCCAGAGTCAGTGTTGGATTACAGTCTACCCAGAGTCAGTGTTGGTCTACAGTGTACCCAAAGTCAGTGTTTGATTGCAGTGTACCCAGATGCAGTGTTGGATTACCGTGTGCCCAAAGTCAGTGTTGGATTACAATTTACCCTGAGTCAGTGTTGGACTGCAGTGTACCCAGAGTCAATGTTGGATTGCAGTGTTCCCAGAGTCAGTGTTGGATTACAGTGTACCCATTGTCAGTCTTGGATTACATTGTACCCAGAGTCAGTGTTGGATTGCAGTGTACCCAGATTCAGTGTTGGATTTCAGTATACCCAGAGTCAACGTTGGATTGCAGTGTACCCAGAGTCGGTGTTGGATTACAGTGTACCCAGAGTCAACGCTGGATTACAATGTACCCAGAGTCAGTGTTGGATGGCAGTGTACCCAGATTTAGTGTTGGATTTCAGTATACCCAGAGTAAGTGTTGGATTTCACTGTCCCCATAGTAATTGTTGGATTACAGTGTACCCAGAGTCAGTGTTGGATTACAGTGTATCCAGAGTCAGTGTTGGATTGCATTGTACCCCGTGTCCATGTTGGATTGCAGTGCACCCAGAGTCAGTGTTGGATTACAGTGTACCCAGAGTCAGTGTTGGATTACAGTGTACCCAGAGTCAGTGTTGGATTACAGTGTACCCAGTGTCAGTGTCGATTACAATGTACCCAGAGTCAGCGTTGGATTGCAGTGTACCCAGATTCTGTGTTAGATTTCAATGTACCCAGATGTAGTGTTGGATTATAGTGTACCCAGAGTCAGTGCTGGATTACTATGTACCCAGAGTCAGTGTTGGATTGCAGTGTACCCAGAGTCAGTGTTTGATTACAGTGTACCCAGATGTATTGTTGGATTATAGTGTACCCAGAATCAGTGCTGGATTACTATGTACCCAGATTCAGTGTTGGATTGCAGTGTACCCAGAGTCAGTGTTGGTCTACAGTGTACCCAAAGTCAGTGTTTGATTGCAGTGCACCCAGATTCAGTGTTGGATTACCGTGTGCCCAAAGTCAGTGTTGTATTACAGTGCACCCCGAGTCAGTGTTGGACTGCAGTGTACCCAAAGTCAATGTTGGATTGCAGTGTACACAGAGTCAGTGTTGGATTACAGTGTACCCATTGTCAGTGTTGGATTACAGTGTACCCAGAGTCAGTGTTGGATTACAGTGTACCCAGAGTCAATGTTGGATTGCAGTGTACCCAGAGTCAACATTGGATTACAGTGTACCCAGAGTCGGTGTTGGATTACAATGTACCCAGAGTCAGTGTTGGATGGCAGTGTCCCCATAGTAATTGTTGGATTACAGTGTACCCAGAGTCAGTGTTGGATTACAGTGTATCCAGAGTCAGTGTTGAATTGCATTGTTCCCAGTGTCTGTGTTGGATTGCAGTGCACCCAGAGTCAGTGTTGGATTACAGTGTACCCAGAGTCAGTGTTGGATTACAGTGTACCCAGAGCCAGTGTTGGATTACAGTGTACCCAGAGTCAGTGTTGGATTACAGTGTACCCAGAGTCAGTGTTGGATTACAGTGTACCCAGAGTCAGTGTTGGATTACAGTGTACCCAGTGTCAGTGTCGATTATAATGTACCCAGAGTCAGTGTTGGATTGCAGTGTACCCAGATTCAGTGTTAGATTTCAGTGTACCCAGATGTAGTGTTGGATTGCAGTGTACCCAGAGTCGGTGCAGGATTACTGTGTACCCAGAGTCAGTGTTGGATTACAGTGTACCCAGAGTCAGTGTTGGATTACAGTGTGCCCAGAGTCAGTGTTGGATTGTAGTGTACCCAGAGTCAGTGTTGGATTACAGTGTACCCAGAGTCAGTGTTGGTCTACAGTGTACCCAAAGTCAGTGTTTGATTGCAGTGTACCCAGATGCAGTGTTGGATTACCGTGTGCCCAAAGTCAGTGTTGGATTACAGTTTACCCTGAGTCAGTGTTGGACTGCAGTGTACCCAGAGTCAATGTTGGATTGCAGTGTTCCCAGAGTCAGTGTTGGATTACAGTGTACCCATTGTCAGTCTTGGATTACATTGTACCCAGAGTCAGTGTTGGATTGCAGTGTTCCCAGAGTCAGTGTTGGATTACTGTGTACTCAGAGTCAACGGTGGATTACAATGTACCCAGAGTCAGTGTTGGATGGCAGTGTACCCAGATTTAGTGTTGGATACCAGTGTACCCAGAGTCAGTGTTGGATTTCAGTGTCCCCATAGAAATTGTTGGATTACAGTGTACCCAGAGTCAGTGTTGGATTACAGTGTATCCAGAGTCAGTGTTGGATTGCATTGTACCCAGTGTCCGTGTTGGATTGCAGTGCACCCAGAGTCAGTGTTGGATTACAGTGTACCCAGAGTCAGTGTTGGATTACAGTGTACCCAGTGTCAGTGTCGATTACAATGTACCCAGAGTCAGTGTTGGATTGCAGTGTACTCAGAGTCAGTGTTGGATTCCAGTGTACCCAGAGTCAGTGTTGGATTGCAGTGTACCCAGTGTCAGTGTTGGATTACAGTGTACCCAGAGTCAGTGTTGGATTGCAGTGTACCCAGATTCAGTGTTGGATCACAGTGTACCCTGATTCAGTGTTGGATTACAGTGTGCCCAATGTCAGTGTTGGATTACAGTGTATCCAGAGTCAATGTTGGATTGCAGTGTACCCAGAGTCAACGTTGGATTACAGTGTACCCAGAGTCGGTGTTGGATTACGGTGTACCCGGAGTCGGTGTTGGATTACAATGTACCCAGAGTCAGTGTTGGATGGCAGTGTCCGCATAGTAATTGTTGGATTACAGTGTACCCAGAGTCAGTGTTGGATTACAGTGTATCCAGAATCAGTGTTGAATTGCATTGTACCCAGTGTCTGTGTTGGATTGCAGTGCACCCAGAGTCAGTGTTGGATTACAGTGTATCCAGAGTCAGTGTTGGATTGCATTGTACCCAGTGTCCGTGTTGGATTGCAGTGCACCCAGAGTCAGTGTTGGATTACAGTGTACCCAGAGTCAGTGTTGGATTACAGTGTACCCAGTGTCAGTGTCGATTGCAATGTACCCAGAGTCAGTGTTGGATTGCAGTGTACCCAGAGTCAGTGTTGGATTGCAGTGTACCCAGAGTCATTGTTGGATTCCAGTGTACCCAGAGTCAGTGTTGGATTGCAGTGTACCCAGTGTCAGTGTTGGTTTACAGTGTACCCAAAGTCAGTGTTTGATTGCAGTGTACCCAGATTCAGTGTTGGATTACCGTGTGCCCAAAGTCAGTGTTGTATTACAGTGCACCCCGAGTCAGTGTTGGACTGCAGTGTACTCAAAGTCAATGTTGGATTGCAGTGTACACAGAGTCAGTGTTGGATTATAGTGTACCCAGAGTCAGTGTTTGATTACAGTGTACCCAGATGTATTGTTGGATTACAGTGTACCCAAATCAGTGCTGGATTACTATGTACCCAGAGTCAGTATTGGATTGCAGTGTAACCAGTGTCAGTGTTGGATTACAGTCTACCCAGAGTCAGTGTTGGATTGCAGTGTACCCAGAGTCAGTGTTGGTCTACAGTGTACCCAAAGTCAGTGTTTGATTGCAGTGTACCCAGATGCAGTGTTGGATTGCAGTGCACCCAGAGTCAGTGTTGGATTACAGTGTACCCAGAGTCAGTGTTGGATTACAGTGTACCCAGTGTCAGTGTCGATTGCAATGTACCCAGAGTCAGTGTTGGATTGCAGTGCACCCAGAGTCAGTGTTGGATTCCAGTGTACCCAGAGTCAGTGTTTGATTGCAGTGTACCCAGATTCAGTGTTGGATTACCGTGTGCCCAAAGTCAGTGTTGTATTACAGTGCACCTCGAGTCAGTGTTGGACTGCAGTGTACTCAAAGTCAATGTTGGATTGCAGTGTACACAGAGTCAGTGTTGGATTATAGTGTACCCAGAGTCAGTGCTGGATTACTGTGTACGCAGAGTCAGTGTTGGATTGCAGTGTACCCAGAGTCAGTGTTTGATTACAGTGTACCCAGATGTATTGTTGGATTACAGTGTACCCAAATCAGTGCTGGATTACTATGTACCCAGAGTCAGTATTGGATTGCAGTGTAACCAGTGTCAGTGTTGGATTACAGTCTACCCAGAGTCAGTGTTGGATTGCAGTGTACCCCGAGTCAGTGTTGGTCTACAGTGTACCCAAAGTCAGTGTTTGATTGCAGTGTACCCAGATGCAGTGTTGGATTACCGTGTGCCCAAAGTCAGTGTTGGATTACAGTTTACCCTGAGTCAGTGTTGGACTGCAGTGTACCCAGAGTCAATGTTGGATTGCAGTGTTCCCAGAGTCAGTGTTGGATTACAGTGTACCCATTGTCAGTCTTGGATTACATTGTACCCAGAGTCAGTGTTGGATTGCAGTGTACCCAGATTCAGTGTTGGATTTCAGTATACCCAGAGTCAACGTTGGATTGCAGTGTACCCAGAGTCGGTGTTGGATTACAGTGTACCCAGAGTCAACGCTGGATTACAATGTACCCAGAGTCAGTGTTGGATGGCAGTGTACCCAGATTTAGTGTTGGATTTCAGTATACCCAGAGTCAGTGTTGGATTTCAGTGTCCCCATAGTAATTGTTGGATTACAGTGTACCCAGAGTCAGTGTTGGATTACAGTGTATCCAGAGTCAGTGTTGGATTGCATTGTACCCAGTGTCCATGTTGGATTGCAGTGCACCCAGAGTCAGTGTTGGATTACAGTGTACCCAGAGTCAGTGTTGGATTACAGTGTACCCAGAGTCAGTGTTGGATTACAGTGTACCCAGAGTCAGTGTTGGATTACAGTGTATCCAGTGTCAGTGTCGATTACAATGTACCCAGAGTCAGTGTTGGATTGCAGTGTACCCAGATTCTGTGTTAGATTTCAGTGTACCCAGATGTAGTGTTGGATTATAGTGTACCCAGAGTCAGTGCTGGATTACTATGTACCCAGAGTCAGTGTTGGATTGCAGTGTACCCAGAGTCAATGTTGGATTCCAGTGTACCCAGAGTCAGTGTTGGATTGCAGTGTACCCAGTGTCAGTGTCTTTTACAATGTACCCAAAGTCAGTGTTGGATTGCAGTGTACCCAGATTCAGTGTTGGTCTACAGTGTACCCAAAGTCAGTGTTTGATTGCAGTGCACCCAGATTCAGTGTTGGATTACCGTGTGCCCAAAGTCAGTGTTGTATTACAGTGCACCCTGAGTCAGTGTTGGACTTCAGTGTACCCAAAGTCAATGTTGGATTGCAGTGTACACAGAGTCAGTGTTGGATTACAGTGTACCCATTGTCAGTGTTGGATTACAGTGTACCCAGAATCAGTGTTGGATTGCATTGTACCCAGTGTTCGTGTTGGATTGCAGTGTTCCAAGTGTCAATGTTGGATTGCATTGTACCCAGAGTCAGTGTTGGATTACAGTGTACCCAGAGCCACTCTTGGAATAGTGTACCCAGAGTCAGTGTAGCGTTACAGTGAACCCTTGAGTCAGTGCTAGATTATTGTGTACCCCAGAGTCATTGCTGAATTACAGTGAAACCCAGGGTTAGTGTGAGTTCTGGCTTTGCCGTTGGTTTAAGAGATGACCTGATTTTTGATTCTGATTTTCTTCTTCCATCCTTGGGTAGCCTGTATTGCTGTATTGCCTATGTCCAATTGCCCTTGGGAAGGTGGTTGTGAGCTGCCTTCTTGAACCGCTGCTGTCCATGTGGTGTAGGTACACCCACAGTGCTGTTAGGGAGGGAGTTCCAGGATTTTGACGCAGCGACAGTGAAGCAAACAACGATATATTTACAAGTTAGAATGTTGAGTGGCTTGGAGGGAACTTCTAGGTGGTGGTGTTCCCATGTATCTGCTGTCCTTGTCCTTCTAGGTGGTAGTGGTCATGAGTTTGGAAGGTACTGTCTAAGGAGCCTTGGTGAGTTTCTGCAGTGCATCTTGTAGGGGTACACACACTGCTGCTACTGTGCGTTGGTGGTGGAGGGAGTGAATGTTTGTGGATGGGGTGCCAATTGAGCGGGGCTGCTTTGTCCTGGACCGTGTCAAAATCCTTGAGTGTTCTAGGAGCTGCACTCATCCAGGCAAGTGGAGAGAATTCCATCACACTCCTGACTTGTGCCTTGTAGATGGTGGACAGGCTTAGGGGAGTCATGAGGTGAGTTACTCACTGCAGAATTCCAAGCCTCTGACCTGCTCTTGTAGCCACAGTATTTATATGGCTAGTCCAGTTCAGTTTCTGGTGATTCGTAACCCCAGGATGTTGATTTTGAGGAACTTTGCAGGGGCATTGAATGTCTATACCTTAGTGTGTAAAAATGTGATGATGTCTTTAAAATAAAAGACAATCAGCAATCTCATTCTGTATTCAAGTGTGTTCCCCAGCTTGGGAAACCAGAGCAGCACATATTGAGCAGGAACTGATGTGACAGGTGTAATCTTCATTAGAGACTTGTCTGAGGGAATTTTGCTAATGTTACACTAAATTACAAATTATGTGTTGCAATTAGTACTGATCTAGTCACAGCACAAATTACTGGCAAGTAGCCCAGTTTTGACTAATTAGCTGTGGCTCATTTCATGCAGGGATGTGTTTGAGAGGAGTGCCTGCCCGCTCACTCACAGAGTCAATGTTTCGAACCATCCAAAGCATGAATTACTGGCAGACTCTTCGATCTCTACCCCGATCACCCTCTCCCCACAATGTGGCTCCGGCTGAGGTAGGGTTCCTTTTCCCACCCGCCTCCCCATGGTAACTTTGCCTCATTGATCCCTTTAAAGGAATCCTTGTGCTATCAGTAATCCGCCGTTTTAAACGCTGGCACCTGTCTGGCTGATGAGGGTCGTGAACCTTCCCAAGACTGCCCTCATCGTCTGCAGGAATAAGAGCCCGTCTCCATGTCCATGCTGTAAGAAATGCAGCAGGAAATCAGAAGGAATGGAAATGGAGAATGCTGGAAAAACCCAGCGAGTCAGGCAGCTTCTGTGGAGAGGAAAACCCAGCTAACGTTTCGGGTCGATGACCTTTCACCAGAATTGGAACATGTTAGAAACGGAACAGGTTTTAAGGAGGTGAAAGGGAGGAGGGTGGGAAAAATGGACCAAAGGGAAGGTTTGTGATGGGATGGAAGGTCAGAGACAATAAATGATAATAGAGTCGGTGGGAGTAGCCAAAGGGAGCATGAACAGGACAAGTAAAGAAATAAAAGATGTGCCTAGAGGAGGAGCGAATGGCAGAATGATGAACGATTGCCGTCCAAAAGCTAAAACAAGATTATCTTTCCTTTTCTTTGCATGTTTTGGTCTCAGACTTGTTTGTCTCTTGTTTTAATTTGACAAGGAGGTGGCATGGAGTTTTGAGGGGGCAATGACATTGGATATGAGGGGGGCATTGAGGAGGCATGATGGGGTGTGTGGATGGTCAGAAGGGAGGTGGGGGGTGCGGGTGAGGCTCAGGGGCCACAAGAACGATGTTGGCTGTTGTCTCCGAGGATCGAGCCAGGCCTCCTAACTAGACTGCCTCAGCTCCTATACCCCTCCCACATTGTACCGTGGCTCACGAACTGCACTTTGCCATTTCGTGAAGAAGGGAAAATCCCGGTCATGGTCCGAAGCGAGTCGGGTGTGTGTTCCTGAAGCTGCTGAAGGGCCTGACTCGCTGGCAAGCCCGAGCTGCAAATCCAGGCCATTAACTCTGTGTCTCTCTCTCTCTCTCTCCACACAGAGGCTGTCAGGCCCCTGTGGAATATTTCCAGCGTTTTCTGCTTTTATTTCAGATTCCCGGTATCAGTCGTATTTTGATTGTTAGAAAATCATACGGGCTTTACAGAGAATCATGGGGTTTTTCCTTACACTTTTCTTCATTATTGAGGTTGGTAAGAAGGTGCTGTTTGATTGACACCCGAGGCCTATCCCATCAGTAATGAAGGGGCTGTTAGCTTTCTGACTGACCATGAGCAGGTGGGATGCCACAAGGATGGATTTGTCACTCACCAATGCTGTGCAGTTAGATGCAGGATGTGGTTGAATCATAGATTCTTCCAGCACCGAAGGAGGCCATTCAGCCCATTGTCACTGTGCTGGCTCTTTGAAAGGCCAATCCCATTCTTTCCCCATATTCCTGTCATTTTGTCCCAGTTCTCTGAGGAAACCCACAGGAGTATATCCAATCAGAGATCTGGACCCGAGTAAGAGAAATGTAGTGTGGCCCAGAGGTTTATTTTGTGCATTGCGCATTATTGAAGCATGGTTTTAAATAATCTGCTCTCCATTTGCTCACAGTATATTCCTATCGTCTATAAATTAAAGCCACGGGATCCTGGTCACATTTTGTTACATTCTCTCTCACTCTCTCTCTCTCTTTCCTTTAAGCAGAAAGATGTTCTATGATGGTGAAGACTCAGTCCCTGGACACCACCACCAATCAGGAGGATCCAGCTCCAGACCCAGGGGAGCACCAGGCCTTGGCCCAGCCTCCTGAGCCAGGAACCAGTACCGGCGAACCAGAGACCAGGACAGGCAGCTGCGGAGAGGGGTCCGCTCACCACCCAGCAAACCGGCCTGTAGAGGGCCAACAGGTGCCAGCGTGAGTCGCAGTTCACTTCACTCTCCGCAGCCCCACGTTATGAATTTACCCGCACTGTCCACCTGAGCAGGCCTCAGTTTCCACCCCAGGTGGATCCTAAGGCCTCAGAAGCGGCTGATGGTTGGGCCTGGGTTTACCAGAAGTCCGGGTGAAGGGAATGGGGTATAACACAGCGGGGGTTTGTGATCAGCAGCCCTGCCGGAATGCCAACTGGGCTGAAGCAGGCTTGGCTGGGATGCCCTTTCGTGGTCAGATAGACACTCACTGCCTGGGCTGACAGGCGATGATGGACACTTGGCTGAGATACTGGAGAGTGCCCTCAGGAGGTTGGGGCAGTAGGTGTGAGCCATGCCTCAGTGGGTAGCACCCTCCCCTCAGAGTCACAATGTTGTGGGCTCAAATCCCACTCCAGAGACTTGAGCACGTAATCCAGGCTGAGACTCCAGTGCGGTATTGAGGGAGGGCAGCACTGTCAGAGGAGCCGTCTTTCAGATGAGACAAACTGAGGTCTGCCCAAGATCCCATTACAATTTTTGGAGAGCAGGCATGGAGTTCTTCCAGGGGCCAGTGCTTATTCCCCAGCCAGTGTCACGACAAAAGATAGCTCATTGCTGTTAGTGGGATCTTGCTGTGTCACTTTCCCTACAGCAGTGGCAACAGATCAAACGGATCCCGATGTTGTCAAAGGCACTATAGAAATGCCAGTTCTATCTTTTTTATGTTTTCAAGTCAGTGGCGGGGTGGGGGTGAGTGTGGGAGTGGGCGGTGGTGAATATGGAGCATCAGTCTTCCTGAAATGTCATTCTGTTAATGTGGACAGGAGCCGGAGAGGCTGGGATTGTTCTCCTTAGAGCAGAGAAGCCAAAGGGGGAGATTTAATGGAGCTGTTCAAAATTGTGGAGCTGTTTGATCATTTTTTAAAATTCATTCACAGAATGTGGGCTTTACTGATAAGGCCAGCGTTTGTCAACCCATCCCTAATTACCCCTCGGTTACCTGAAAACTGGGATTGGACACTTTAAAGAAGTGTAAATTGTGATTGTTTGAGATGTGTAAGATGATTAAGGTTGCATTGGTGTAAAAAGATTGCCCCAGTTAAATAGGTTCCTGTCAGATAAATAGGATAGAAATATAAATGTGTTAGAAGCAGTTCAGACAAGGTTCACTTGACTGACTCCTGGGATGGGGGGGCAGCATGGTTATCTTATGAAGAAAGGTTGAACAGGTTGAACCACTGGAGTTTAGAAGATTGAGAGGTGATCTTATTGAAACATACAAGATTCTGAGGGGACTTGGCAGGGTGGATGCGGGAAGGATGTTTCCCCTTGTGGGAGAGACTAGAACTAGGGACACGGTTTAACAATAAGGGATCTGCCATTTAAGATGGGGATGAGAAGAAATTTTTTCTCTCAGAGGGTCATGAGTCTTTGGAACACTCTTCCTCAGGGTGTAGGGGTGTTATGTTCCTCCTGTCAGGTCGCTTTGCTCAGAGAACACAGTTACACACCTATCTACTGGTGAGTGAGTTGATAAACAATATACTGCAGCCTCAGAGACCAATGTAAGATGAAGCACATGCTGTTTACTAACACAAATAACAAAGCATTAACACAATGTTAGCTTCCCCAACCAGACCCTATTCCAAACTACTGATTAACATTGTAGCCCACGCCACACAGCCATTGGGTAATACAGTCACATGGTTAATCTGCTCACATTCTCTTAAAGTTGTATTGCACCTCAGATTACCACATCCCTCCCCCTTTACTCGAAAGTACAATTTACAATCTTTACAGTATGTCAACTATTTACATAAATAAACTATTTACAAATTCAGTCCCTCTGGAGGCTTCTTCAAACATGTCGAACACCATCATTCTACGACTTCAGATGGTTTATCTGAGGTCTCCCTCTCAGGAGTCATCTGTCCACTAGGCTCTTCAACTCTCTCAGGCTCAACGGATCCTAGAGGCACTTCCAAACCAAGTGGGGTTCCTTCAACATGTGGTGTAGACTCCAGCAGGAATGCTTTCACCATCTTTTGGGCCCAATCACATGCACTACAGCTCCCCTTCCCCTCAAGGTCAATAATATGGATGTCAACTCTCAGGAAGGTTCTCAAAACCAGGTTGTTGGGCAAGGTTAAATTCAACATGATCTGATCAGCTTCCTGTTGTAAAAAAAATTTCAGGGCCTTGTCAGTAATTTCTTCCTACACGTCTCTTTTGATGGGTTTTTTTCTTGGCAGCGCTGACTTTAATCTCGGCTACTTTTCAATTTCCCTATTGGCCAGACTAGGCTCAGGTATGAGCTCAACTTGAGTGAACTCAGTGGTTGAGTCTTCCAGCATTTCCTCATCTGTCAGCTCCTTTGAAAACTCAGGAGTCTCTATTTTTAAAGCTTCTTGGCTTCCATTTAGCAGGTTCTTCAGCTCTTCCGTTTCTTCTTTATATTTGTTAGTTGTTTCCTGGAGAATTAAGCATTGTTGTATTTTCTCAGCTAATTTATTCATCTCAGCCAGAGATATGCTGAATTCTTTCTGTTCTTCCTCATATCTTTTTAATGGTACAAATTGGGATCTGAGGGAATCTTGCAATATGTGAAAGTCCTTCAGCAGGTTGTCTTTTTCTTTTTGGAGGTTACTGGCTTCAACTCAAACTCTGTCCTGAAATGTCACTTGTACAAGTTCCTTTTGTTGAGTCTTTACAAACTCCTTTTTCCAAACAGTAACATTTCCTGCTCCTGATTGAGATCTCAGTCGTCTCTCAGGATTAATCTCTCTTAACCAGTTCCTTCCGAGGAGACTCAGTCCTCTGCCTGCTATCACTATTAGGGGTAGATTAACAGGCTGATTTCCACACTGTACTGGAAGCTTGCATTTACCTCTCACTCGTATGGTCTTCACCAGTATATGTCTTTAATTTAGCATCTGAATTTTCCAAATTTAATGAGGGGTCTCCTCCATTCAGATATTTGAACGTATGTTCCCCTATAACTGTCGTGGATTCCCCTGTATTCGGGTGGGTTTCCCGTTGACTTTCACTGTCATGTAGATTGGCTCTGGTTTACCCCTTTTTAAGTTGTTTAGTGAGTAATTATCTGACTCTGTTTCTTCTGGTTCCTGTATTATGTGGATTTCACGATTTCTACCTTTTTGCTTAAAGTTTTGTCTTAATCTGTCTTTACAACATCACATAATGTGTCCATTACGACGGCAGTAGAAACACTCGATTCTTTTAAGTTGTCATTTGTTTGCAGGCTGTCTGGTTCCATTTCTGCTGTTATTATTGTGGGTTTTCTCTGTTAAACCATTGGCCTTTGCTGGTCTGTTAATGGTGGCTGTTTCCTACCTGTCCGCGGAGCCCAGCACTTCCACGCCATTTCTAACCGGTGCCTCCATCCCAATGCGAAGGATGGAGCCATTTTGTGCTCCCTTGATTGCTTCTGAATCCCTGACTGTGCTTTCCATTGTGAGCACCAACTCCAGCACCTTGCTGAAGCCTAAATTCATTTCTGACAGCAACCCTTTTTTAATGGTATCTTCATTAATCCCACATCAGTCTCTTAACATGTCGTTAATTGACGTCCCAAACTCACAGTGCTCAGTCAGTTGTTTTAAGGCTGCCATATAGCAACCGACTGTCTCTCCAGGGGCGCCATGCCTCTAATTAAATTTAAAATGCTGCGTTGTTACCGAGGGTTTCAACTGAAAGTGGCTTTTCACAAGATTTACCAACTCATCAAAGCTCTTGGAATCTGAGGCGTTGGGTGCCATTAGACTACAAATTAGGCCACATGTTTACTGCCACACATTGATAAGAGGACTGCTCGCCTCTTCTCCTCCCCCAATATGTCATTGGCCAAAAAGAATAACACAAGGTGTTCAATATAATGTGACCAGTCATCGGTGGTCTGATCAAATGGTTGGATACGGCCAAACTGTGACAAACTGGAGGGAGATAACTTCGACGACTATGATAAAGACTGTATTTAATAATAGCTTTGCAAGTTACGGCAGATTTACTTCTGTTTAATTCCTGCGGCTTTCTTTGGTGTCATCGACTAGTTGTGTTTTGCCTCATCGCCAGTTGTTATATTCCTTCTATTGAGTCGCTTTACTCAGCGAACACAGTTGTATGTCTATCTACTGGTGAGTGAGTTGGTAAACAAGATACTGCAGACACAGAGACCAATGTAAGATGAAGCACATGTTGTTATTAACACAAGTAACAGAGCATTAACGCAATGTGTGCTTTTCCAACCAGACCCTATTCTAAACTACTGATTAACAATGTAGCCCGTGCTACACAGCCATTGGGTAATACAGTCACGTGGTCAATCTGCTCACATTCTCTTAATGATGTATTGCACCTCAGGTTACCACAGGTGGGGGCAGGGTCAATGAATATTTTTAAGAGGTAAATAGATTCTTGAGTCAAAGGTTATCAGGGGCTAGGTGAAATGTGAAGTTGAGGCCCAATCAGATCAGCCGTGATGTTATTGAATGGTGCAGTAGGCGCAAGGGGCCGAATGGCCTACTCCTGCCCCTAGTTCATATGTTTGTATGTTATGGTGAACCGGGGTCACAATTTTAATTTGTGTAAGGTCAGACCGAGGTTAGATCTCAGGAGGCGGTCCTTACCCCAGAGAATAGCGGACCCTCTGGACGCCGGCTAGTGCAGTGGACACTCATTCACTGAAATCTTTCAAAAGAGAGAGATGGGCTGTTTCTGGCTGGAGCAGAGATCACTTTGTATAAACTGCTGCATAACATTCTGAGGGCCAGGGTGATCTCCTGAACTAGTTCTGATGACCGTTGGAAGCATTTCTTTTCCCCAAGTTAGCCTGGGTTTTGATCTGGTTTTTCGGTTCCCCCAGGAGATCACAAGGTTTTGGCTGGAGTGGAGAGCTGCACCCACAGTGCTGTTAGGGAAGGAGTTCCAGGATTTTGATCCAGCGACAGTGAAGGAATGGTGATATATTTCCAAGTCAGGATGGTGAGTGACTTGGAGAGGAACTTCCAGGTGTCTGTGTTCCCCTCTACCTATTGCCCTTGTCCTTCTAGATGGTGGAGGTCACAGGTTTGGAAGGTGCTGTCGAAGGAGTTTTGGTGAGTTCCTGCAGTGCATGTTGTAGATGGTACACACTGCTGCTACTGTGCATCAGTGGTGGAGGGAGTGAATGTTTAAGGTGATGCATGGGATTCCAATCAAATGGACTGTTTTATCCTGGATGTTATCGAGCTTCTTGAGTATTGTTGGGGAGTCAGGAGGTGAGTTACTTGCTGCAGGATTCCTAGTCTCTGACCTGCTCTTGTAGCCATAGTATTTATATGGCTATTCTAGTTCAGTTTCTGGTCAATTGTAACCCCCAGGATGTTGATAGTGGAGGATTCAGTGATGGTAATGCTATTGAATGTCGAGAGAAGATGTTTAGGTTCTCTCTTGTTGGAGATGGTCATTGCCTGGCACTTGCATGGTGTGAATGTTGCTTACCACTTATCAGCCCAAGCCTGAATATTGTCCAGGTCATGCTGCATTTGGCCAGGGACTGCTTCAGTATCTGAGGAGCCGCAAATGGTGCTGAACATTGTGCAATCATCAGTGAACATCCCCACTTCCAATATATAAAACATCTTCTTCTCCTCACTTTCTCCATTAGTTCATAGGCATGGTTGTGTTGTGGTCATGTTGCTAATAACTCAGAGAGATCAGAGGTAAAATCTAGACATAAAAAAATGATACCTGCCTTCTTGTGTCAGTGTATTTGCATTGCAGTATATTTACAAGAGCAGGCCAGAGGCTAGGAATTCTGTGGTGAGTAACTCACCTCCTGACTCCCCAAAGCCTGTCCACCATCTACAAGGCACAAGTCAGGAGTGTGATGGAATACTCTCCGCTTGCCTGGATGAGTGCAGCTCCCACAACACTCAAGAAGCTTGACACCATCCAGGACAAAGTAGTCCACTTGATCAGCACCCAATCCACAAACATTCACTCCCTCCACCACCCAATGCACAGTAGCAGCAGCTTATACTATCTACAAGATGCACTGCAGGAATTCACCAAGGCTCCTTCAACAGCGCCATCCAAACCCACAACCGCTACCAACTAGAAGGACAAGGGCAGCAGACACATGGGGACACCACCATCTGCAAGTTTCCCTCCAAGCCACTCACCATCCTGACTTGGAAATATATCGCTGTTCCTTCACTGTTGCTGGGTCAAAATCCTGGAATTCCCTCCCTAACAGCACTGTGGGTGTATCTACACCACATGGACTGCAGCGGTTCAGGAAGGCAGCTCACCACCACCTTCTCAAGGGGCAATTAGGGATGGGCAATAAATGCTGACCCAGCCAGCGAAGCCCACATCCTGTGAAACAATACATTTTTAAAAATTGATGTGAGTCCTGACTCAGTGCATCATTCTCTCCTGTATCAGACCTGCACAAAAGGAAATATTCCTTAAATCCTTTACATTCACCAAGCGGTAAAATGTGTTTCAAAAATCCATTCTCTTTGCAAATCCAACATTTATTTCCCTTCTCTAGGTGCTCCTGAGAAGATGGAGATGTGCCTTTTTGAACTTGCAGTCACAGTTTGATATGAGTGACTTGCTAGGACACTTCAGAGGGTAATCTCAAGTCAACCACATTGGAGTGGGTAACGATGGCAGATTTCCTTTGGGATTTTCCCAGAAGCTGACACCTTCACGGTCACTTTACTAAACCTGGATTGAAATTTCCGCATCTATTTTTTAAACAGAATTCAACTTCACAGACAGCCAGCTCATGTCCTCTGGATTGTCCAGTGGCATCAATACCACATGCTCACATTAAAAGCAAGAACTTGTTTATCTATCCTGCCTTTCATGACCTCAGCGTGTTCCAGGCTAATTCACAACCAATTAATTACTTTTGAAGTGTGGTCACTGTTGCAGTGTTAGGGATCAGGATAGCCAATTTGCACACAGTAAGATCCCACAGACAGCAATGAGATCATGACTACATCATATGTCTTACTGATATTAATCGTGGTGTAACCCGGCCTCCGACCCTCACTCCATGTGTAACACACTCTCCGACCCTCACTCCCTGTAATCCACCCTTCAACCCTAACCCCTGTGTGACCCATCCTCCAACCCTCTCTCCCTGTGTAACTCACCTTCCAAATCTCATTCCCTGTGTAACCCACCCTATGAAACCCATTCCCTGTGTAACCCACCCTCCAGCCCTCACTCCCTGTGTAACTCACCCTCCAACCCTCACTCCCTGTGTAACTCACTCTCCAACCCTCACTCCCTGTGTAACTCATTCTCCAACTCTCGCTCCCTGTGTAACTCACCCTCCAACCCTCACTCCCTGTGTAACTCACTCTCCAACCCTCACTCCCTGTGTAACTCACCCTCCAACCCTCACTCCGTGTGACCCATTCTCCCTTCCCTCACTCCCTTTGCAACTCACCTTTTGACCCTCACTCCCTGTGTATCCCACCATCTGACCCTTGCTCCTGCTAGCTGCCCGGACTGTGGAGCCACCCCTTTTCTTGTCTGTTGTGTAAGGTGTTGACGAGGTTGTGTGTGAGCAGCATGTGAATGACACTGTGCCTTCTTGTGCAGTATTGCTGGGAGCAGCTCTGGAGCTCAACACAGCCCAAAGAGCCACCAGAAATCCAGCTCTTCCCTGAAAGCCTTCTTCTGCACAATCGGACACAGCACAGTCAGTAAGTTGAACAGACTCCGGTCATCCAGTCTGGAACAGATTAACAGCCGGTCAACAGACAATACGTCAGATGAACTGAGGTGTGAGGAGATTCGAACAAAGCTGAGGAAGACTCCCTCCCTACAATCCCTTCGGCTGGTGGGTATTCCGAGTTACTCGTATTTACAGAAACGTAGCATTAAAAAACAGAGACATTATGTTAAAATTGTGTGGAATCCTAGGTACGTCACACTTGGAATACAGTGAACTCTTCTCCATATTATAAATAGGATAATGAAGCACCGGAGAAGGTAAAGTAAGATTTGCAAGCGTGATACTGAGAGTGTAGAACCATCCAGAACGTTTAGAGATTTGGGAAAGAGAAGGCTGAGAGGTGACCTGCTGATAGACATAGAGAAGGTGTTTCCACATCTGTGGAGACCAGAACTGAGGGCCATAAACATAAGTAGGATCATAGGGACAGGGGGAGGCCATTCAGCCCCTCGAGCCTGATCCAGCGTTGAATTAGATCATGAAAGATCTGTAACTTAAATCCATCTGGCCATCTTTGATAAATCCAATTCAAGGAGAAACATCTCCTGTGAATAGTGAGAATGCGGAACTCGCTACCACAAGGTACACAGCATTGGTTCATTTAATGAGCAATGAGACAAACACATGAGGGAGAAAGGAATAGAAGGATGTTCTGATACTGATGAAGTAGGGTGGGAGGAGGCTCATGTGGAGGCTCATGTGGAGCATAAATGCTGACAGAGACCAGCTGGGCTGAATGGCCAGTTTCTGTGCTGCTAATTTGGTCACTTTGAATATAAATAGCACATGAGCTCCACCTGCTGGACTTCCAATGAACAGGCACTCTTGTGTTGTAACTCTTTTGAGTACAAACACGTTTCCATCTGTTCCTATTCAGATGAAGTTACATTGTTTCATAGTTTGCCATGGTGAGATGTGAACTCCTGATCTTGGGGTTACAAGCCCAGTACCATAACCACTTGGCTATTTAGGCCAAGCCCCACTCTTGTGTTGTAACGTCGTCTACTGTCAGGCAGCCTTGATCGTGTAGTGGCTATGCCGCTGGACTGGGAACACTCAATTCAGTGATCTGATGATTGTTGGCTGATGGATCAGTGTTAAAAAAAAATCCAAATGCTCCTTCAGGGAGGGGAAGTTGCCTCCCCTGCCCAGTCTGTGCCTACCTGCCTACTCACAGAATCACACAGGGCAGAAGAGGCCCTTCGGCTCACCGACACGTGACCCTGCACATTATGTGGTTGACTCCAGGGTATCTAGGATTGGGCAGGAAACAGTTAACCCTTAGATTGGCTTGAAATCATCTCCAATCTGAGTCAGTTTGGACGCAGCCCTCTCTACCACCCAAACCGCCTATTTCCATAACTTCACCCAGCTCCATTTAAGTCTCAGCTGCTGCTGAATCCCTCATCCATGCTCTCGTTACCTCTAGGTAACAATGTTCCTGTGCCACCCATCTCCCAACTACATAAACTTCAGCTCATCCGAGCTCTGCTTCCCATATCCTAACATCCTGTTCCCCTTGTGCTCGCCGACTGACATTGGGGTCCATTTTAAAATTCTCGTCCTCGTGTTTAAATGGTCTTGGTTCTATGAGCACCCGTGTGCCTACAACCCCCCCAAACCCTTGTCTCTGGCCCCCAATTCAGTCCACGATTGGTGGCCGTGTTCTGTTAGGACTCACATTCTGGAATTCCAACCCCCTCCCCCAACTCTCTCTTTCTCTCTCTCCTTTCAGATGCTCGTACTTGCTACTGTCCTAGCTTTTCATTGCCTTGTATATCCTTCTTGGCCTGGGTTCTTGTTTTATTCTGCTAGGCCTCGGTGAAGTGCCTTGGGAGATTATCCGAGACAGAATTCGAGGGATAAGAGCAGGTGACAGGCAGTAACACACACACTAAGCTCTAATCTATCCTGTACTATTCTAGACCTCATACCAGGGGGTGGGTCGGGGGGTTGTGGGGCGGGGGTGGGGGGGAGGGCGGGTGGAATCATCCTGCCTTTGGAGAAGAAAGAGCTTGCATTCATATAGTACCCCATTGTATCCTTACAACACTTCTCAGCTTACTTTTGAGTGAAGTCGCTATTGTTATGTAGGAAAACCCCCAATTGCACACGGCCAGGTCCCACAAACAGTGAGTGGGATGAGTGATCAGTTCATTTGCAGTTTTTTTATTTGATTGAGGGAGGAATGTTGGCCAGGACACTGAGCAGATTGCCCACTTTTCTTCAAATAGTGCCCAGTTTTCATTCATCTGAGAGGGAACAGGTGACACTTTAAAGCAGGGAGGTTATGTTGAAATGAAGTCATGGACTCATGGAGTCATTCGTGGTACAGAAGGAGGCCATTTGGCCCATCAAGTCCATGTTGGCCCTCTGTGGAGCAATCCAGTCAGTCCCCTGCTCAGTCCCCATAGTCCTGCAAGTTTATTTCCTTCAAGTTCCCATCCAATCTCCTTCAGAAATCATTAATTGGCTCCACTTCTGCTGCCCTCATGGGCAGTGATTGAGTTCCAGGTCATTACTGCTCACTCGCATTCCTCCTGTACCGCTTGCCCAAAGCCTTGAATCTGTATCCCCTAGACCTTCTACCATCAGCTAATGGGATGAGATTTTCCTTCGCTATCTTATCTAAACCTGTCCTAATCTTGTGCACTTCTACCAAATCTCCCCTTGACCTCCTTTGCTCCAAGGAGAACAACCCCAGATTCTCCAACCTAACCTTGTAGCTAAAACCCCTCATCCCTGGAACCATTGCGGTAAATCTCCTCCACACCCTCTCAAGGACCCTCACATCATTCCTAAAGTGTGGTGACCAGAACTGGATGCAATGCTCTAGTTAGGGCCTAACCAGAGCTTTATAAAGGTTCAGCATAACTTCCCTGTGTATGTACCTAATACTTCTATTTATGGAGCCCTCCCATGTGCTTTGCTACCCACCCTCTCAATATGTCCTGCCACCTTCAAAGACCAATGCACATGAACCCCCGGGTCTGTCTGTTCCTGCATACTATTCCTGTTAGTTTTCCCTGTAATTTTTCTGGAATGATCGTGATTGTTTTAAGCTCCTCCCTCCCTTTAGCCTTTTGATTTTTTACTATCCTTTGGATCCTTTTTGTGTTTTTTACAGTGAAGACAGGTACAAAATACTTGTTCAAAATCTCTGCCATTTCCTTGTCTCCCATCATTAATTCCCCAGTCTCACCCTCTAGGGGACCAGTGCTCACTTTAGCTACTCCAAACTTGTAAAAGCTTTGATTGTCTGCTTTTATATTTCTTCCTAGTTTTCTCTGATACTACAATTTCTCCCTCTTTATTATTTCCTTAATCATTCTTTGCTAGTTTCTGAAGTTTTCCCAAACCTCTGGGCCACCACTAAACTTTGCAGCATTATACACCCTTCCTTTCAATTTAATACTACCCTTAATTTCCTTACCTAGCCACAGATGGCACATCCTTCTAGTAGTTTATTTTAAACAATGGAATATAGCTTTGAGTTATGAAATATCTCTTTATGTCTGTCACTGCTTCTCTACCGTCTTACCTTTAAACCAATTTTCTTATTCCACTTTAGCCAAATCTGTCTTCATACCTTTGTAATTGCCTTTATTTAAGTTTAAGACATTGGTGATAGACCCACATTTCTCACTTTCAAATTGAATGTGAAATTCCATCATGTTATGATCACTCTTGCCTAGTTGATCCATTACTATAAGGTCATTAATTAATCCTGTCTTCTTATACATGGCCAAGGCTAAAATTTCCTGTTTCCCTGGTTGGTTCCAGAATGTACTTTCTATGAAAATATCCCAAATATGCTCTATAAACTCATCCTCCAGGCTACCTTTACCAATTTGATTTGTTCAATTTACATGAAGATTAAAATCTCCCACAATTATTGCAATACCTTTCTAGCAAGCCCCCATTATTTCTTGATATACACTCTGTCATGCAGTGTAGCTGCTGGAAGGGTGGGGGGGCTGTAAACCAACTTCCACCAGTGACTCCTTTGTTATTTCTTATGTCCACTCAAAGTGATTCTACATCTTGCCTTTCTGAACCAAGATCATTTCTCACTCTTGAACTGATCTCATCCCTAATTAACAGAGCCACCATTTCTCCTTTTTCTTTCTTCTTTTCTTTCCAAAATGTCGAATACCCTTGAATATTCAGGTTCTGGCCATGGTCACCTTGCAACCGCAACTCTGTAATGTTTATCATGCTGTACACATTTATTTCTATTTGAGCTATCAATTCATCCATCTTGTTATGAATGCTTACACGCATTCAAGTAAAGAGCCTTTAATGCTTTCTTTTTACTATTTTTCCCTATTTTGACTTTATTTTCTGGTACATTCTTCTGTTTGTACACTCTGTCCCTACCTGTCACACTCTGGTTACCATTAACTGTGTCATTATCCTGCACTATTGCCCTGTCCTTTCTCTTTAACTTTCCAAACCTCCCCTCATGTGAACTGCCCCATCCCCACCC
Organism: Carcharodon carcharias; assembly: GCF_017639515.1. Classification (NCBI taxonomy): domain Eukaryota; kingdom Metazoa; phylum Chordata; class Chondrichthyes; order Lamniformes; family Lamnidae; genus Carcharodon; species Carcharodon carcharias. The sequence continues at coordinate 30,977,334 of NC_054482.1, read as the reverse complement.
GCCCCCCCACTCCCCAACTATTTAACTTAAAGCCTTCTCTACATCCCCAGCTATAAGGTTCACCAGAACACTGATCCCAGCACAGTCCAGGTGAAAACCATCCCAGTGGTATAGCTCCCTCTTTCCTCAGTACTGGTGCTAGTGCCCAACGAATCAAAACCCATTTCTCCCACACCAATCTATCGCCAATTTATGATCCAAGCATCCAACACTCTAATCTTATTTACCCTACACCAATTTGTGCATGGCTCAGAGATTATTACCTTTGTGGCCCTGCCTTCTAATAAAGCTCCTAGCTGCTAAGATTCTCTCAATAGAACCTCTTTCTCAGTCCTACCTATGACACTGGTATCCACGTGGACCATGACAATTGATTCCTCCCTTTCCCAATCCAAGTTCCTCTCCAACCCTGAGGAGATGCCCTTAGACCTGGCACTGGGCAGGCAACACAGCCTTCAGGGCTCCCTCTCAGCCGTAGAGATCAGTATTGATCCCCCTAACTATACTGTCCCCTACTATAACTACATTTCTTTTTACTCCTCCCACTTGACCGGCCCCCTGAACCACAGTGCCATGGTCAGTTTGCTCAGCCTCCCTGAAGCCGCTGCTCTCATTCATTAAGAGTCGTAAGGACATCAAACCTGTTACTCAAATAGCAAGGGCTGCGTATCCTCCATTGCAACCTTCTGGGTCACCATACCTGCCTCACTCTTAGTCTCACCTCCTGTCCCTGACCCTTGACCATATCTGAAGTACCTTGCCGAAGGGGTGTGACTGCCTCCAGGAACAAAGCGTCCAGGTAGCTACCCCCTCTCTGATACATCACAGTGACCGAAGCTGGGACTCCAGCTCATCAACTCTGAGCCGAGGCTCCTCGAGCTGCAGGCACTTACTGCAGACGTGGTCGCTGTGGGTCATACTGGTGCCCACCAGCTCCCACATTCTACAGCTGCCACATTCTACAGCTGTCCTACCATCTTTATTGTGTTTTACTTAATTAATTAGGTTTCAATTTTAGAAATGTCACTCAATGATTATCCATAGTTATGCTATGGAGTTGAATCAATTCTCTGTTACTTTATCAAAAAATTCAACTAGATTAGTCAAGCATGGTCTGCCTTTTAGAAATCCATGTTGGTTCTCCTTAATTAACTTAAACCTCTCCAAGTGCCTGTTGATTTTTTTCCCCCGATTATGGTTTTCAAAACCTTACCCATCACTGATGCTAAACTGACCGGCCTGCAGTTGCTAGGACTGTCCTTATGCCCTTTCTTGAATACGGATGTCAGATTTGCCACTCTCCAACCTTTGGCACCTGCTCATATAGGGAAGATTGAACAATTAAGGCAAACCCATCTGCTATCTCCACCCCCACTTCCTTTAGTAACTTGAGTTGCAAGCCATCCAGACCATCTTATCTATCCTAAGCTTAGACAGCCTTTCCAGTACCACCTCCTTTTCAATTTTCACACAATCCATTGCCTCCACTATCTCCACTTCTACAGATATTTTGTCAGCTCCGTCTTCCTCAGTAAACACTGATACAAAGAACTTATTACGTATTTCAGCCTTGCCCTAAGCCTCTAAGCATACAGCTTCCCTCTTTGTCCTGAATAGGATGCACCGCAGCTCCAAATACTATTTACATGCTGGTAGAGGATTCCCTGACTGCCATTCTATTCTCAGACTCTCTCTTTGTCTGTCTTACTTTCCTCTTCACATCCCCTCTTAACACATTGCATTTAACCTGGTTTCACTTGAAGAATTCACCTTTTTTATTTATTCATAAACTCTATCTCCCTTATCATCCAAGGCAGCCAATTTTTGGCTCCCTTGCCTTTTGCCCTTGTTGCAATGTACCTAGCCTGTACCTGAAGCATCCCTTCCTTAATGATCACTCATTAATCCTTGACTATTTTTCTGTCAGTCCCTGGTTCCATTTTACCCTGAATAGATCCCTCCTTATTGCATTGAAATGAGCTCCCTTCCAATTTAACAGTCTGTATTAGAATGTTCCTTGCTTTTCTCCATTACTAATCCAAACCTGATGATACAATGATCACTCTCACCCAAATGCTCCCCCACAGACAATTGCCCCATTTGGTCCACCTCATTCCCAGCACCAGATCTCGCAATGCCTCCTTTCTAATTGGGCTTAAAACATACCCGCTCAAGGACATCCCCTCTTTCCCAACATTGGAAAAGCGTTGGAAAGAGGGCAGAAAAAAAACTTGACAAGGACGATCCCAGAATAAGTGAATGCGACTCTCAGGAAAGATTGAACAGTGGACAGGGTGGTGGGGTGTTCTTTCTAGAAAGGAGGAGGCTGAGAAGTCTGATCGAGGCCTTTAAAATGATGAAGGGCTTTGGCAGGGTAGGTGTGGAGTAACTTTCCACTTTTGAAGGAGTTCAGAACAAGGGGGCGTAAGTATTAAGAGTAGCCGATCAAACAAAGAGTGTTTTTTGCAGATACCATCGAGCTGCTTCAGGGAAGACTTGATTCAAACGTGACTGAGAACAGAGGGGTACATGGAGCAGGGTGGGAAGAGATCATTGTAAGGAGAGGAGGCTAGTGTAGTGTATAAACACTGATAACAGGCCAATTAGGCTGAACGTCCTATTTCTGTATTGCGCTATCCAAGTAATTCTAGATCTCATTTGGAAGGTGTAACCTCCAGCAGGGAAGAATCTCCTTAAGGGAGAATTAATAGAAATTTTCCAAATTATGAGTGATTTCGGTAAGAGTAAATAGGGAGAAACTATTTTCAGTAGGAGGAGGGTCACTAACCAGAGGGACACTGATGTAGCATAATTGGTAAAAAGAACCAGAAGGGAGATGAAAATTTGTTTAGGTTGCAAGTTGTTATGATTTTGAAGGTGCTGCCTGACAGGATGGTAGAGGCAGATTGAATAATAACTTCCAAATGGAAATTTGAAAATATTTGAAGAGACAGACTTTGCAGGGCTACAGGGACAGAGCAAAGTGAACAGGACCAATCGGAAATGTTGATCAAAGGGCCAGCACAAGCACAATGGGCCGAATGGTCCCTTTCTGTGCTATACGGTTCCATGGTTCAAATAAAATTGGGCACTGGAGCTAGGTGGAAAGGCTAAGGGTTGCTGGGGATGTTTAACCAGGAGCAAATTCAGACTGGAGGGAGGTTAGAGGTATTGTTCAACTTGGTCTTGTGAGGAGTGGAAAAAATGATTGCCCTGTCCTCCCACTCCAAGTCTGACCGTGACAGGGTTTTTTTTTGTGAACTTGTAAGGATGAAAGTACTTACTTACTGTCTGTGCTTAACCATTTACATGCTGATTACAAAGAAACTAGCTGGGCAGGCTTTCTTGAATTTAAACAAAAGGGGTTAGTTTTTATTGTGTTAAAAACCCACCCAGGTAAAAACATCAAAATATTTAAGAAGGGAAATCCATGCCTGATCTTCACAACACACATATACCTGCAAAATTACAAGTTATATAATAGGTAATTGCATTCTTAGGCAAATTAAAATGCTAAGAGGCCAAAAATAGAGAGTTCACTGTTTCTGAGTCCTTTGCTGGTATCTGTAGCTGTGGTACATTTTTATCCATGGTGGTCTTGAGATTCTAGGAGTGGAAGCCCGTGTAAAACAGCAATTGCTGGAGACAATTTGTTTTTAAAAACGTAATCTGGCTTTTCCAGGAGTCAATGATTTTTGCACTTGAGGTTCCTCTCGGTAGAAATTCGATATTAAACTGTAACAGAGTTAGGGTCTTAACTTGGGAGAGTGGGGGAAAAGGGGGAGTATTACAGCAATTTGGCAGGTTTTCCCAGGCTCCTACTGTTTTAGCATCTCGCGGCAGATTTCAAAAATTGTTATTCTAGCCACATGACCACTCTCCCCATAATTATTTCAGAAGGTATTAGCTTAGCTGATGTCTGAACAGACTGAGACTATTGCCCTGTGGTCTATAATCTCCCAGCCTTTAACTTCTGCATGATTCATTATCCATCATGATGAGATAGGAAAAACACCTTTCCATATATCTATTGTCCTAGTGGGCTTTCTGTCTCTGGTTGACAGGTAGCTTTATAGAAATGCAAATGTGAGGTCCAGTGTCATTTCAGTAAATCTTTTGAAGTGGTTCTTGACATCAGCAGGTGTGAAATTCCATGAGGATCTTGGGGCATGTCTTAATTGTATTCCACAATGGAACCTTACAGAAAGCTGGTCAACTGGTGATACCTGACATCAGGTGACTCGTGGCAGCCATCCTAAGTCAGTGCCTTTGTTTTTTAAAAGTCCTTTGTAAACAGTTCAATAAATGTTTGATCAGCCAATAAAATTACAGATTAATATCACTCATGCACAAATCACATCATCATGTCAGTGAAGTTCTTTGGGACAGGAACAGTTATATATTCAGCCAGGGGCATTTAGCATTAGAACCGCATGAACTGTTAAACACGATCCTTTATTATCTTTTCCTAGCAGACTCACACCGCTGGCATATGTGTGTATGGAAGCCTCAAGTGGACAGAATGGACAAAGTAATTTTCAATAGACTACACTGTTCAATATTAATGTACAGTCCCTGATTCCAAAGAAAATGGGAATTTATGGCAGGGATGGGAGGGAGGGATGTTAGTTCACGTACCTATTGTGATCTGGAATGGGTAACTACAGCCTCCAGGAGTCTTGCTTGATGGCATCAAGGAGCTAGGAAAGAATTTCCAGAGCTTGTCCTGAATTTAACATTGAATTTTTCTTTGCTCTGCAGAATTAGCATTGCCAGTGACATTGGGACTGGGGGCTTGGAGGAGGTTTCACTGACGAATGGTTAATTAGCATTAATGAGCCCGATGCTGAAAAGTAAATTTTAATGTCAACATTGAAAATGCACGGAGTGGTTGGATAAGTGCAGTTGTGTTATCTCCCACTAGGTGTCCCCGTTGGTTCAGTTGAGGAAAGCCGCGTCTTTTCAATCCCTTCACTCCCAGAAGAAGAGTCGATACAATTCTTACTTGGTGGGGGAGGCAACAGAGACTGGCCTGGGGCACAGGTAGGCTGGTGATGGCAGTCAAGGTTCAGTAATGGCGAGGGCGAGGGAGAGTCAAGGATGAAATAGGAGCCGAGGAGGATTTCAACCTACTTTTCGAATCCCTCCACGGCCTCTGTAAACGCCTCTGTCTCTGTGACCCACTAAAGCCTGACAACCCTCCGAGGTCTCTGACCTCCTCTAATTCTCCCACTTCCCCAATTTTAATTTCAATTTCGTGCCCCCTTGTTCTGGACTCCCTCAACCAGAGGAAATAGTGTCTTTCCATCTAACCCCCGTCACAATCCATTAATCATCTCTAATACCTCAATGAAATCAGTGCTCAAACCTTCCAATCTCAAGGGACAGCAAGTCTAGTCCATGCAGATCCTCATAATTTAGCTCCCTGAACCTCGTGGCATTTTAAAAGTGCCATTCTAGAGAGGCAGGTGTTGCTGGCATTTGTTGCCCATCCCTCAATGCCCTGAGAGGGTGGTGGTGGTGGTGGTGAACCTTCTTGAACCGCTAACAGCCCGTGTGGTGTAGGTACACCCACAAAGTTGGCATTACCCAGCCAAGCTGCAATACGAAGGGGTTGGATTTGGTGGCTGGAGGGTGGGGGGTGGAATCACCTCCATTGGCCTTGTTTACACACCTTTAATTTAACAACCAATCACTTCTTTTACTGTTCTTCCCCCCACCTCCCACCCCTCCCCTGGCATCACCCCATTGCCACCAATTCCAATGCTTCCCCCCCACCCTGCTCACTGCCTCTCAGAGCCCCAGTGGGGCAGTGAAGGGCTGCAGTTTTACCTGGTGCCTCTCTTGCAGGTTTGAGTCAAGATGGCGAGAGTTATCAATGGCTGGAGAAGTTTTTTTGAACCTGACTAGAATATATTCCCGAGGGAGATTTCCCAGCTGTATCTGTCCATGAGGTCAATATTTTCTGAGGGGGCCTTTCCTCCACCTGCACCTGGCTCTGGTCGGTTGATATTTCCTCTTCGAGTCATCTGTGGTATTGGTGTGGTTTAGCGAAAGCACTCTTGGTCAGAAGGTTGTAGGCTCCATTCCCACACTGTAGAATCCAGGCTGCAGTGTAGTACCACAGGAGTGCTGCATCGTTGGTAGTGCTGTTTTTTCTTGACAGGCGTTAAATATCTCACATGAACGTAAAAGCTCCTGTGTTACAGCTCTGAAGAGGAGCAAGGGGAGGTCTCCTGGGTGACCCAGCCAGGATCCACCCTCAAACAACGTCAGGGGAAAGCGGGTCATTATCACATTGCTGTTTGGTCTCTACATAACCTTAAACAATGGGCGCTTCCTCCCATTCTGTCACTGAGAATAGCCACTGAACTCAGCTAGGACTTCTGTTCTCGACCCAAAAGGCAGGTCTGACCCACAGCCCTGTGACCTCCACCAGGGGCAGGACAAGGAAGCAGCTCCCAAATCCCACCCCAGCCAGGGCTGAACCCTATGCTGTTGACACCAATCTGGTCCATAGCAACCATTCACCTCTCCAACCCCAAGGGGGTCCAAGTTGCTGTGGCAACATACATTTTTAGCCTGTAGCTACAGATAGTGATGGGAGATGCACAAACTTCCTTTGCATCACATGGCTGACCAGGAACCTCTCCCACTCTAACCAGCTGCCAGTGGAAGGATTAACCTGCTTGGCTGTGTTATGAACACACCATCCTTAGCCATGAAGTACTGGAGTGGGACTTGAACCCGAGCTTCTAGCTAAGAGGCAGGGACACTACCCACTGCGCCACGAGACCTCCCCTACTAGGACTAGTACCTAACAAATCTACTTATTTAATGAAAGGGAGGTGCATGATAGGCTTGATCAAGCTCACTGTGAGTGTTTATTTTAATTATTATTCTCTTTTAATTCCTCTCTTGAGAGTGCTGATTCCTCTGGATATGCAAGCAGTTCAAAAGACCCACCACCACCTCCTCCAGGGGTTCAGAGAACGGGCAACAAATACCAGCGATGCTTACATCCCAAAGAATGAAGCTTTAAAAATATCACCAGGTTTAGACAATCTCTAAAGACAGGCTGCGTAGATGTTTTTCCACCAGTTTAGAAGATTGAGCAGGGCAATCTAATTGGGGGGTTTAAGATATGGGAAATGTGACAGGTAGTTTATGCACAGCAAGCTTCCATAAACAACAATGCAATAATGGCCAGGTAATCTTTCAGTGATGTTAGTGAGGGATAAATATTCGACAGGGAATATTTGTCCCCAGCATTTCCTCCAATAGTGCCATGGGATATCTTTATGGCAGAGTTAGGTAGGTTCTTGATGAGCAAGGGGGTGAAAGGTTATCAGAGGGAGGCAGGAATATGAGGTTAAAATCAGATCAGTCGTGATCTTATTGAACGGTGGAGAAGACTTGAGGGGCCGAGTGCCGTACTCCTGCTCTAATTTGTATGCTCATATGTGGGTATTTTACATCCATCTGAGGGGCCAGAGGGATCCTTGTTTCATCATTTAACCTGAAAGGTGGCACCTCTGACAATGCAGCACTCCCGCAGTACTGCACTGGAGTCTCAACCTGGGTCACATGCTCAAGGGCAGAACTTTGCCGTTGGCATGCGGGTTTGGGCCCGACACACCGACACGTAGAGTGACGTGGGATGATGTCCGGCGTGCGTCCCGATGTCATCGCGGATCCTTTCGACATTCCGTTCGATGGGGGCCCTCCTGAGGCAGCTGCACGCCCGCCAAACTGCCAACGGCCCATTAAGGCCATTAAGAAAGTACATAAAGCTGTTAAGAACGCTGGCGGGCAGGTGAAGAGTCCAAGCGGCCTTCGCGTTTTTCGGGAAACCTCATCCACGGGCGGGATGAGGTTTCCTGAAGGTTTTCATAAAGTAAATAAATAAATTTTCCTAACTTCACAAACATGGCCCAGCTCATGTAACAGGGGACATGTTCAAATACATTTTTACTCTATTTATTTAAAAGTTTCCAAATCCATTCAGTCTCCGCAAGGCAGCTCCGTGCAGGCCACAGAATGCAGGCCCCGATTCTCCCTCCTCCCCCTGCCCGCACAGGTAGCGCTGAACGCTACCAGCCACGCATTACGCTGGGCCGGCCTTAATTGGCCCGCCCGTGTAAAATAGGGGGGAGCGCAGCCGATCGTGGGCGGTGATCCTCCCTCGCCTGCTCCCACTTAGCCCGCCCGCCATAGGAAAAATTCTCCCCCAAGTCTTTGGAGAGGAAACTGAAGCCACGGGCGACATGGCTTCACAGTTGGGTTTCCATCCTCAGCCCTTCTGCTGATCTGTTCGGTCAGCCGCTGTCCGTTAGCGTTACTGGGGAATTGCACAGGGAGAAGCTGGTCATCCGTCAGCTCTTCCACATTGTTCCCTTGGGATTCCAAAGGCAGGTCTGAAGTGTGAGAGGAAATGATGTAACTGTGCTAATGTGGGTCTACGTCCGTGTGACAGGCACCAGCACCTTTGGGTGGGTCCCTCTAACAACAAGGTAATATTCAGTCAGGAGGGTCACCATAGGGCACCGGGGGCTTGCTTGAGTTGTGTTGTGATGTGTACGTTTTGTGCAAATGTCTTCCTTTCATTGTTGACAGCAAGGCCAAGCCTTCTGGTCGTAGGCCAATCACATCCTTCAGCACGGAAGACATTGGGTCGCCCAATCACCCAAGGGTTATTGGTCAGGTGACCCAGACGTTCGCTGATGCCAGCTTCATGCTTGAACTGTCCAAGCCGGCCCATGGTCCTTTTGGATTTCTCATCTCTAGGTCATGCGGACGTGAGTACTGGATGTGGAGCTTGGTCTCTGTTAAGGATCTAAGGTTTTCTTTCATTTACTGCCTCGCTCTTGGACCAGCTATAAGCTATGAATGGCCTGATGTTTTCTAGGCACTGGTCATTTCACCACAGTAATCTCACCGGGAAGTGCAGTGGAAATCCTGTTTAAGCACGAACGGGGCACAGGAGTAGGCCATTCAGCTCCTCAAGCCTGTTCTGCCATTCAATTAGAACATGCATACTCAAATTGTAAGCATGTTTCTGAGAGAGAACATGCTGATGAAATTCTGAGCTGATGTCTCCAGACCCTCTCCGCTCCACACTGCTGGTTATTTTATGTCTTCTATCTCCGCTACAAACATGTATACCAAATAACACCCACTGCAGGCTTCATACAGGCACAGAGTGACAAACAAACATTGGCATGGACCTTTGCTCCCAAGATGGAAAGCTCACCCGAATAGTGGGACCTTTGCTCTGGGGGAAGGGGCAGGAGGCGGGAAGGAGTCAGGCCTGCTGCCCCTGGACGCAGATCAGAGGAGGCTATATAGGTTTCTGAGTGCTGAGGGGAGCTGCTTAAAAGGCCTGCCTCAGTTCTCTGGGTCTTCTTCACAGCTATTTTGTTAAATATTATGTCCCCTAGCTCTCACCTGCTACACCCCCTCACCCTTCCACCCACTCCCTATGCCCCATCCATGCCAACTCATGCCCCCAACCACCCTCAATGGCCCCTCATATCCTTCATACCCATTCATGCCTCACACTCAAGCCCATAGCCCCTTATAACCAACGTAATGCTAACTCATGCCAATCCACCCACAATCCTTTGCTGTTCAGCTGCACCCCCCCCTCCCCCCCGTGCCAACTCACTCAGTGTCCACTGTAGACAGACATCAGGTGACCTTGAGATGAAATAAAATAAAGTTCTAAATATCTATTGTAGCCTTTACTATATTAAAAATAATCAAAACATTTAACTTCCCTCAAGTACTTAATTCTTTACAAAAACAAACAGACTTGTATTCACAATCCCAAATCAAATACGGTTAATCCTTTAACAACCACTTTGAGCTGTCAATCAAACTGTGAACTTAGAATCCTCTACTGAGATAATGAAAGAGATAATGTGAAAAGTAGCAAAGCATTAATAATGACATAATGATAACCTTTGGGGTAATGTCAACAAACAATTATTTTAACTGCTGGAACAGATTTTTTTTCAACTGTCACTGACAATTTTTTTAAAGGGCTGGGGATTTAAATAACTTTACAGCCTGACAGTTCTATAGATTTTATCCACCCTTCAGGAGTATTTACGTCTGCTCCATAAATTCACAACTCCCATGCTCTGGGATAAGCCCCTCGCTCCAGCGAAAATGAGGTCTGTTTGAACTCAGCATTAAATTCAAATGGCCCATATGAGTCACATATGAGGGAAACCTCCTTTCCACTAACGGTGAAAATGGCACCTATCAGAAATGGGGCTGGGACCTCCGGATCCGGGTCCCACCTGCCGTTTTTAAAGGTCCATGGAATCACCATGACTCAGCAAAAATCTGGGCATTTGACTGCACCATTTTTATGAAGTTAATTTGTGTACTATTTTCCCCCCTGCTTCTAGGTTTATTTATTCACCAAATGGCAGACCAGAATGCTGAGAAACTGTACGTTGGATTGCTGGAACTGGGGGATGAAATTCTGGAGGTCAACGGGGAATGTGTTGAAGATCTCAGCTTCAATGAGGTGAACAGTCTGATGCTACAGGGCAGCACGGTGTCCATTCGGATCAGAAGACATAATGGAACCAGCCGGCAGCAGGAACACTAACAGTCACGGCCCATGGCTTAGATTCACAGCCACCGCAAGCTGTTCACTCAAAGTACTTTCAGTGTTTACCACACTCAGATGCACCTGGGGTAAATATCACCTCCAACCAGGCCAGGCACGATGGTGCTTCTAAATCCAATATTTATTTGCATTAATTCTCAGACCTGGAACATGGGCAAGGGACAGTAACAGTTGCCATTCTGGGTGCCATATCGAAGGCCAGGGCCCTGAGTAGCATCGATGTTGAGCGTCCTTGTCATGTACAACTTTGTTTGTTAGCCAACCTCCAACTGCGACCCAATCACAGTGGCACTGAGTTCATTTACGCAGGCAACTGAAGCACCTCCTTTCTTTAACCCCTGATTGGCTGGAGCCCTCCTCGATGTCCAATTGGATGGACAGTTCTCAGTATTGAACATTGATTTGTAATTCAGTAGAAACTGGGGCTTTTTTACTCCCCGTTCAGACAGATCCTGTTATTTCCCAAGCACACTTTCTGTTGTTCTGACGTTGAGGAGTTTGATGAACCAGTGTACTGAGGACCCCAAACATAGAATGGACCGGGATTTGTACCTTCCTCATAAACTGCAGGAAACTCAACGCTAACGACTAAACGAATTGGGGACTGACAGCCGGACCAAGGCTCTGAGCTCTCGCCTTGTCAGAAAAGGGCATCGAGTTACTGGTGAACCATCGTTGTACTATCCTTTTGAAAATTATACAGTAAGAGATCTTCATACATTTACCTTCAAACTTTGCTCCCTTATGCCAGCAGCAGCCACAATTGGGAGTGGTTTCATTATCGAAACTGCCTGATCCTTCCCAGTAATATATAATACAACTCCATCACAGATATAACACTCATGAAATAAAATTGCTATTTATTTAACGCCAGTGGTGACAGCCTCTTATTTAATGCCAGGAAAGAATGAGTTGCATTTATACAACAGTAAAATACTGCAGATGTTGGAAACCTGAAATAAAAACAGGAAATGCTGCAAATCCTCAGCAGGTCAGGCATTCCCCGCACTCTTGGTACATGTAGACAATTCAGACATGGGCGTATGAGACACAATAACCAAACCTGTCAACAACACAAGAGTAGGAGATTTGAAAAGCAGTGGGGAGCACTGCAGAAGACTTCAGGAGGAGTCGGACAGGTAATGGGCAGACAGGTGTCAAATGCAGTTTAAAATGCGTGAGGCAATGCATTTTGGGAAGAAAAGAACAAGGAATGGGATGAGGAAATCGATGAAGTGGATGGATGAAGAGAGAGACCTGGTGTTCCCAACCCATTGACAGTTTGAGTACAGCTTGGTGAATAAAGACCAAGAGTGTTCAGTGTTTTAGAAAATGGGCCATAGAGTACCAGGGGTGGAACTGGTGAAAGGGAACTGTGAGACTGTTTTTTGTTGCCTGATTCTCTATTCTATTGAAGCCAATGGAAAATAATTTTTCACCACCAAGACGTAACACTGACTTTGTGGCGCAGTGGGGTTAGGCAGAAATTAGAGTATTGTGTCCAGTTTTTGATGTTTCACTAAAGCCTCAGAGAGCATACCAGGATTGTGCCAGGAGTATTAAACTATAGTTATGAGGAAGAAGGCTTGAGATAATGGGACTGGAGCAGAGAAGGTTAAGAGGAGATTTGACGCAGGTTTAAATGTTATGGAGGCTTCCGGTGAAGTGAATAGGGAAGGGCTATTTCCTCTGGTTGGAGGAGTCAGTGACAAAGGGGTCATCCATTTAGAACTGTCACTCAGGCGTGGGGACGGGTTCTGGTGTCTCAAGCAGTTGAAAATTAATCTCCAGAACATTGTTGTAAGCAAAAACTCATGAGAAAATCCATTAAAGGTTTAAAGAAATCATTTGCATCACAAGGATGGACATGCTGAGTGACCAATGTGGCGAGTGGGGGGGCGGGGGGGGGGGGGGGGGCGGCGCGGTGGGGTGGGGGGCGTGGTGGTGGGTGGGTGGTTAAAGGAGGGGGTGGCAGGACAATTGGCTGGATATGATCCTAACCCTAACCCTAACCCTATTTCAAAAGGGAGGCAGAGAGTAAACAAGGAATTATAGACCAGTCAGCCTGACGTCGGTAGTGGGGAAAATTCTAGAGTCTATTATAAAAGATTTAATAGCTGAGCATGTGGAAAATAGTGGCAGAATCAAACAGAGTCAGTATGGATTTATGAAAGGGAAATCACGCTTGACAAATCTACTGGAATTTTTCGAGGATGTAACCAGTAGAGTTGATGAGGGGGAGGCAGTGGATGTGGTTTATTTGGACTTTCAGAAGGCTTTTGACAAAGTCCCACATAAAAGATTAGCGTGTAAAATTAAAGCGCATGGGATTGGTGGCAGTGTATTGAGATGGATAGAAAACTGGTTGGTTGACAGGAAACAAACAGTAGGAATAAACAGGTCTTTTTCCGATTGGCAGGTAGTGACTAGTGGGCTACCGCAGGGATTCAGCGCTGGGACCCCAGCTATTCACAATATATATTTATGATTTAGATGAGGGAATTAAATATAATATCTCCAAATTTTCAGATGACACAAAGCTGGGTGGGAGGGTGAACTGTGAGGAGGATGCAGAGATACTTCAGTGTGATTTGGACAAGCTGAGTGAGTTGGCAAATGCATGGCAGATGCAGTATAATGTGGATAAATGTGAAGTTATCCATTTTGGTAGCAAAAACAGGAAGACAGATTATTATCTGAAAGGCTATAAATTGAGAGGAGAATGTGCAATGAGACCTGGATGTCCTCGTACACCAGTCGCTGAAGGTAAGCATGCAGGTGCAGCAGGCGGTAAAGAAGGCAAATGGTATGTTGGCCTTCATAGCCAGAGGATTCGAGTACAGGAACAGGGATGTCTTGCTGCAATTGTACAGGGCCTTGGTGAGACCACACCAGGAATAGTGTGTGCAGTTTTGGTCTCCTTATCTGAGGAAGGATGTTCTTGCTACAGAGGGAGTGCAGCAAAGGTTTACCCGACTGATTCCTGGGATGGCGGGACATGTCAGTCAATGTCAATGAGGAGAGATTGAGTCGATTAGGATTATATTTGCTGGAGTTCAGAAGAATGAAGGGGGATCTCATAGAAACCTATAAAATTCTAACAGGATTAGACAGGGTAGATGCAGGAAGGATGTTCCCGATGGTGGGGGAGTCCAGAACCAGAGCTCACAGTCTGTGGATATGGGGTAGACCATTTAGGAGAAATTTCTTCACCCAGAGAGTGGTGAGCCTGTGGAATTCATTACCACAGAAAGTAGTTAAAACCAAAACATTGTATGCTTTCAAGAACGAGTTAGATAAAGCTCTTGGGGCGTAAGGGATCAAAGGGTGTGGGGAGAAAGCGGGAGCAGGCTATTTAGTTGGATGATCAGCCATGATCATAATGAATGGCGGAGCACGCTCGAAGGACCGAATGGCCTACTCCTGCTCCTAGTTTCTATATTTCTATGTTTCTAACCCTTATAGTCTGAAATGGGAGGATTTATAATAGAGAACAAGGAAATGGCAGAGCAATTAAACAACTACTTTAGTTCTGTCTTCACGGAGGAAGACACAAATAACTTCCCAAAAATACTAGGGAACCAAGGGTCTAGTGAGAAGGAGGAATTGAAGGACATTACGAAAACAATAGCGCTGGGGAAATTAATGGGACTGAAAGCCGATAAATCCCCAGTGCCTGATAATCTACACCCCAGGGTACTAAAGGAGGTGGCCAAGGAAACAGTGGATGGATTGGTTGTCATCTTCCAAAATTTTGTAGATTCTGGAACAACCCGGCAGATTGGAGGGTGAGAAAAGTAACCCCACTATTTAAAAAAGGAGGGAGGGAGAAAACAGCGAATTATAGGCTGGTCAGCCTAACGTTGGTAGTAGGGAAAATGCTAGGGTCCATTATAAAGAATGTGATAACAGGACAATTCGAAAATATCAACGGGATTAGACAAAGTCAACGTGAATTTGTTAGAGGGAATTCATGTTTGACAAACCCACTGGAGTTTTTTGAGGATGTAACTAGCAAAATAGGTAAGGGAGAACCAGTAGATCTGATATATTTGGATTTTCAGAAAGCTTTTGCTAAAGTCCCACATGAGAGGTTAGTATGTAAAATTAAAGCACATGGGATTGGAGGTAATATATTGGCATGGATTGAGAATTAGTTAGCAGGCAGGAAACAGTGGGTAGGAATAAACAGCTCTTTTGTGGAGTGGCAGACAATGACTAGCGGGGTACCGCAGGGATCAGTGCTTGGGCCCCAGCTTTTCACATATATAGCAATGTTTTGGAGCATTGAAGTGAATCCATCTGATCTGCGTGTGAAAAGCTTAACTTATTGCAGATTAGGGAGGGGGGATGCTGATGCCCCTCCCTGTCTCCATAGCTCACCCACTCAGCCTGACTCCCAACTCCCATTGGATAAGAAAAGCGAACTTTTGGAAACATACGGTAGAAATTTGACGATTCATTGAGGTGAAACTGATGCCAAAGCATCCAATGTGGCAGGGGCAGCCTGCACACGCAATCTGAGCTGGTTGTGTGGCTCACACAATATTGTTTTAGGGCTGGCTATCTACAAGAAAACCAACGGAATTTTAGGCCAGTGGGATTTTACAGTCTCGTTGAAGTCAACGGGCTTTTGAACGACTTGCTTCATTTTACGGTCCTGCTCGCACCGCAGCTGTAAAACTCCGTCCCAGGTCTTTCGCGGGACTGCAGCAGGCTGTGGTCAGCAAGGTAAGTTTTCCAAAAATGCTTAGTTAAATGAGAAAACGGGAAGAGCTGGGGTGTATGACTCTGCAACCAGTCACTTTCTCAACCATCCCTCCCAATCATCCACATCACTTAGCCCGCAGCCCAATCACTCTCTCAAACAGCTCTGGTGGTCATTCACTCAGACCACCCTTAACCCCATCAATCTCTCTCTCAGCCCACTCGAGGACTCTCTTGGCCCCAATCTCTCGTCTAACCCGGTCCTCACACTGCCACTAGCCTGCCCTCCCTGTGCCCACCCCCCGTCTCAACCTCTCCCTTGCACACCTGGCCAAATCAATTCCTTGCCTCCCCAGTCCCTCCTCATCTCTCCCTCGGGCCCCATATTTCTTCCTCAACTTCCTGACCACTCCATGGACCCCCTTCCAATCTCTTCAATCCCTTTGCAATCGTTTCTTCGACTCGGCCTCCAATCTCTCTCTCTCAACCTCCTGATCATTCCCATAAGCCTGTCCTGCAAGGGTCATGTTGGAGCCTCAACTATTCCTTGTATTGATTAACAACTTGGATGATGGGATAGAGAGCCGTATGCTCAAGGTTGCCGGTGTCACAAAGATGCACTGCATTTTAAACAGTGTAGATGGAAGCATAACATTGGAAAGAAACGTAGATAGGTTGATTAAGTGGACAAATCTGTGGCAAATGGATTTCGATGTAGGCAAGTATTAAGTCATCCGCTGTGGACTTCAAAAGGATAGATTAGGGGACTCTCAAAATAGTACAAAAAACCTAAAATAGATTATTTAAATGTTATGAACATACACATAAAACAATAAAAGAGGATAATGGCATACTGGTCTTTATATCTCGAGAAAAAAACAAAAAAACTGCGGATGCTGGAAATCCAAAACAAAAACAGAATTACCTGGAAAAACTCAGCAGGTCTGGCAGCATCGGCGGAGAAGAAAAGAGTTGACGTTTCGAGTCCTCATGACCCTTCGACAGAACTTGAGTTCGAGTCCAGGAAAGAGCTGAAATATAAGCTGGTTTAAGGTGTGTGTGTGGGGGGCGGAGAGATGGAGAGACAGAGAGGTGGAGGGGGTTGGTGTGGTTGTAGCGACAAACAAGCAGTGATAGAAGCAGATCATCAAAAGATGTCAACAACAATAGTACAATAGAACACATAGGTGTTAAAGTTAAAGTTGGTGATATTATCTAAACGAATGTGCTAATTAAGAATGGATGGTAGGGCACTCAAGGTATAGCTCTAGTGGTTTTTTTTTTATTTTATATAATGGAAATAGGTGGGAAAAGGAAAATCTTTATAATTTATTGGGAAAAAAAAAAGGGGGAAACAGAAAGGGGGTGGGGATGGGGGAGGGGACTCACGACCTAAAGTTGTTGAATTCAATATTCAGTCCGGAAGGCTGTAAAGTCCCTAGTCGGAAGATGAGGTGTTGTTCCTCCAGTTTGCGTTGGGCTTCACTGGAACAATGCAGCAAGCCAAGGACAGACATGTGGGCAAGAGAGCAGGGTGGAGTGTTAAAATGGCAAGCGACAGGGAGGTTTGGGTCATTCTTGCGGACAGACCGCAGGTGTTCTGCAAAGCGGTCGCCCAGTTTACGTTTGGTCTCTCCAATGTAGAGGAGACCACATTGGGAGCAACGAATGCAGTAGACTAAGTTGGGGGAAATGCAAGTGAAATGCTGCTTCACTTGAAAGGAGTGTTTGGGTCCTTGGACAGTGAGGAGAGAGGAAGTGAAGGGGCAGGTGTTGCATCTTTTGCATGGGCAAGGGGTTGTGCCATAGGAGGGGGTTGAGGAGTAGGGGGTGATGGAGGAGTGGACCAGGGTGTCCCGGAGGGAGCGATCCCTACGGAATGCCGATAAGGGGGGTGAAGGGAAGATGTGTTTGGTAGTGGCATCATGCTGGAGTTGGCGGAAATGGCGGAGGAGGATCATCCTCCGCCATTTCCGCCAACTCCAGCATGATGCCACTACCAAACACATCTTCCCTTCACCCCCCTTATCGGCATTCCGTAGGGATCGCTCCCTCCGGGACACCCTGGTCCACTCCTCCATCACCCCCTACTCCTCAACCCCCTCCTATGGCACAACCCCTTGCCCACGCAAAAGATGCAACACCTGCCCCTTCACTTCCTCTCTCCTCACCGTCCAAGGACCCAAACACTCCTTTCAAGTGAAGCAGCATTTCACTTGCATTTCCCCCAACTTAGTCTACTGCATTCGTTGCTCCCAATGTGGTCTCCTCTACATTGGAGAGACCAAACGTAAACTGGGCGACCGCTTTGCAGAACACCTGCGGTCTGTCCGCAAGAATGACCCAAACCTCCCTGTCGCTTGCCATTTTAACACTCCACCCTGCTCTCTTGCCCACATGTCTGTCCTTGGCTTGCTGCATTGTTCCAGTGAAGCCCAACGCAAACTGGAGGAACAACACCTCATCTTCCGACTAGGGACTTTACAGCCTTCCGGACTGAATATTGAATTCAACAACTTTAGGTCGTGAGTCCCCTCCCCCATCCCCACCCCCTTTCTGTTTCCCCCCTTTTTTTTTTCCCAATAAATTATAAAGATTTTCCTTTTCCCACCTATTTCCATTATATAAAATAAAAAAAAAAACCCACTAGAGCTATACCTTGAGTGCCCTACCATCCATTCTTAATTAGCACATTCGTTTAGATAATATCACCAACTTTAACTTTAACACCTATGTGTTCTATTGTACTATTGTTGTTGACATCTTTTGATGATCTGCTTCTATCACTGCTTGTTTGTCGCTACAACCACACCAACCCCCTCCACCTCTCTGTCTCTCTATCTCTCCGCCCTCCACACACACACCTTAAACCAGCTTATATTTCAGCTCTTTCCTGGACTCGAACTCAAGTTCTGTCGAAGGGTCATGAGGACTCGAAACGTCAACTCTTTTCTTCTCCGCCGATGCTGCCAGACCTGCTGAGTTTTTCCAGGTAATTCTGTTTTTATATCTCGAGAACTGGAATACAAGCGCGTATAAAAGGGGGCATTCAATTATTCAAATCCCTGCTTAGGCCATGTGTTCATCTTTGGGCACCATGCTTTAGGAAGGATAGATTGGCCTTGTGAGGAAGGTTGTACCATAATGATAACCTGGACTCCAAGGTTTAAATTATGAGAAGAGATTACACAAGTTTGAGAAGAGATTACACAAGTTAGTGCAAAGTTTCCAAGATAGGAAGAGGAAATGACGAGGCAGACAGAGAGATTTGGAGCATAGTCTAAGAATTTGAGTCATGTCTCCCAGGAGTAAAAGAGAGATTTGCATTTATGTGGTGCTTTCATGACCACTGGGCACCTCAAAGCGCTTTACAGCCAGCGAAGTATTTTTGAAGTCAAGACAATGCTGAAATGTAGTGTGAGCTAGTGAAATGAATGTAATCAGGAAACACCGAGACACACAAGGTGTGGTGAAGGTTTGGAACTCGCTTCTACAACTGACAATTGATGTTGGGTCGATTGTTAATTTTGAAACTGAGATTGTTAACTAAGGGATACAGGGGAAAGGCGAGTATACAGAGTTAGGTTGCAGATCAGCCACGATCTTATTGAATGGCAGAACAGGCTCCAAGGGGCTGAATGGCCAAATCCTGTCCCTATGTTCTGAAACATAACACAATGTTTGAGCAGTAAGACAATCAGGATATACTATAGAGCAAATCGGACAAGCAAATGGAAAATTACAGCAGTATCTCTCAAACCACAATGTCAGATAATAGAGGTACGTACAGTGAAATAAAACATTGTTTGTATTGTACCTAATCCATCATCTTAAACATTCGCTCCCTCCACCTCTGATGCACAGTAGCAGCAGTGTGTACCAACTACAAGATGCACTGCAGCAATTCACCAAGGCTCCTTAGGCAGCACCTTCCAACCTGTGATCTCTTACCATCTAGAAGGACAAGGGCAACAGACACATGGGAACACCACCACCTGTAAATTCCCCTCCAAGCCACTCACCATCCCAACTTGGAAATATATCGCTGTTCCTTCACTGTCGTTGGGTCAAACTCCCTTCCTAACAGCACTGTGGCTGCACCTACACCACAAGGACTGCAGCAGTTCAAGAAGGCATCTCACCACCACCTTCTCAATGGCAATTAGGCGTGGGCTGTAAATACCAGAAATTCCCACATCCACAGAATGAATATAAAGTATGCGGGCTGGATGTACACATTCTCTGATTTGACTCTACAGTCGCAGGAACATGCAAGCTGTGAATCTCTGGAAAATAGTGTAAATTTAGAAAGAATTAAAAGAGCCTAGATGAGATTGAATCTTTTTTAAATTATAATGCAGTTCGATAGAGTAGATGTAGGGAAGGTGCTCCTATTTGTGGGGAGCCCAAAACTAGGCACAGTAAATATAAGATGCCCACTAATAAATCCAATAGGGAATTCAGAAGAAACATCTTTACTCAGAGAGTGGTCAGAAGGTGGGACTCACGACCACAGAGAGCAGTTGGGGTGAATAGCATTTAAGAGGAAGCTAAATTGGTAGTTGAGGGAGAAAGGAATTGAAGGGTATGAGACGAAGCGGGGTGGGTGGAGTCTCGTGTGCATTGTAAAGACCAGAATGGAATTGGGCTAATGGTCTGGTTCTGCACTGTTAATTCTATGTTATTCTATAATTAAAGGTAACATGGTCCACATATTGTGATACCCCATCAAGGGAAGGTAGTAGGTGACAGATGTGTGGGAGCCCGAGGTGCTGAGAGTGAAGAGACACTGATAACATCCCAGGGTCAGAGGCTTGAGTGTCAGTGAAAGGCCTCTCAGCTAATCCCATGCAGTCACTCTGAGCCTTCCCCCCTCCGGCTACATTACAATGCTAATGAACCCAGCTGGCTTGACAGCTTGTCCTGCTGTCTCAGGAGATCGGGGAGGGGGGCTGGACGTTGGGATGGGGGGTGGGGGTGTTGCCTGGGCCCCAGCTGCTGACTGTCGATCTCGCCCAGGGTGATTAAAGGGTCCTGATGCTTTGCAAATCCACCCTCACCTGCTGTCAGAGGAACTTTCATTTCAGGCACTGATGTCCTTGGCAGAGGCCACGGTTACTTATTTCATGGTTAACCCTTTGCTTGCTGCAGCATTTCAAATAGCCAGAAACAGGTGGGGAAACTCTGTAAATGGCGGGCTTTTACTCCTGGTCAAATGAACTCCCTGTTAAGTTGGGTACACAAACACTACTCATAAAGCTCCTGTATAGCAGTGAAACATCCTAAGACCCTTCACAGGTACTAATCAGAGAATAGTTGACACTGAGCCAAAGACGGGGGGAATCAGGAGAGATGACTAAGAGGAAGCTTTCTGACCTGATGGTATTGTATTGATAGGAGGAGAGCAGATGTTGCGCACTCCACACTACACTGACGGACTTTGACCAGGTCTGGCATCGACTGCCTAATCCTTTGCAAAAACAGAAATACATGAAAAAACTCAGCAGGTCTGGCAGCATCGGCGGAGATGAACAAAGTTGATGTTTCGAGTCCTCATGATCCTTCAACAGAACTAAGTAAAAATAGGAGAGGGGTGAAATATAAGCTGGTTTAAGGTGGGGGGGGGCGGTGGGGGGAGAGAAATAGGGATGGGGGTGGTTGTAGGGACAAGCAAGCAGTGATAGGAGCAGACAATCAAAAGATGTCATAGACAAAAGAACAAAGAGGTGTTGAAGATGGTGATATTATCTAAAAGAATGTGCTAATTAAGAATGTATGGCAGGACACGCAAGGTACAGATAGCTCTAGTGGGGGCGGGGTGAAATAAGACTAAAAGGGCATAAAAGGTATAGATTTAAAAATAATGGAAAAATCTATATAAATTATTGGAAAAAACAAAAGGGAGGGGGAAGAAACGGAAAGGGGATGGGGATGGAGGAGGGAGTTCAAGATCTAAAGTTGTTGAATTCAATATTCAGTACAGAAGGCTGTAAAGTGCCTAGTCGGAAGATGAGGTACTGTTCCTCCAGTTTGTGTTGAGCTTCACTGGAACAATGCAGCAAGCCAAGGACAGACATGTGGGTAAGAGAGCAGGGTGGAGTGTTAAAATGGCAAGTGACAGGGAGGTTTGGGTCATTCTTGCGGACAGACCGAAGGTGTTCTGCAAAGCGGTCGCCCAGTTTACGTTTGGTCTCTCCAATGTAGAGGAGACCGCTTTAGGAGCAACGAATGCAGTAGACTAAGTTGGGGGAAATGCAAGTGAAATGCTGCTTCACTTGAAAGAAGTGTTTGGGCCCTTGGACGGTGAGGACAGAGGAAGTGAAGGGGCAGGTGTTGCATATTTTGTGTATGCATGGGGAGGTGCCGTAGGTGGAGGTTGAGGAGTAGGGTGTGATGGAGGAGTGGACCAGGGTGTCACGGAGGGAACGATCCCTATGGAATGCTGCCAGGCGGGGTAAAGGGAAGATGTGTTTGGTGGTGGCATCATGCTGGAGTTAGCAGAAATGGCGTAGGATGATCCTTTGAATGTGGAGGCTGGTGGGGTGATAAGTGAGGACAAGGGGGACCCTATCATGTTTCTGGGAGGGAGGAGGAGGTGTCAGGGTGTTTTTTTTTTTGTTTTTATGTCTAATCCTTTGGTTGAGTCCAAGCACACAGCAGAATCCAAGAGCTTTAACCTGTGATGGTGAATTAGGGTCCCTTCCAGGGGCAATGCTGGTCCTTGTGTGAGGAAGCTTGTGAACTCCCCTGGTATTCTCTATTAATGGCAGAGGTGTAAGTGCTGTTCCCCTCCCTTGCCCACCTCTCCTGAAGTCACCAACTTGTACCCTACTCTGCTGCCCATATCCTAACTCGCATCAAGTCCTGTTCACCTCTCACTTCTGTGCTCACTGACCTACATTAGCAAGCAGAGCAGAAGGTTAAATGTGTGTGTGGGCGAGGCAAGATTATGAATGTGAGGCTTAGTTCTGCTTGATGGAAGCTGATGGCAAGTGAATGATGGGGGATTAGGCAGTGTGCGGGGCTAGTGCTTTACTTGTAAGGTTACTGCATTTGAAGGTAAACTCCCTGATCTTGACCACTAGTGCGAGCTCACTAGGTTCATGCGGCACTGCATCAAGCTCCTTGGGTTTACACTGTTGCCATTGACTGCAATGGTTAGCTTCTCCCAGTGTCTTTTCAGTTTCAGTCTGGAAGGCCTCCTGGCCCTCTGTGGATAGTGGACCTCTCTCTCCTCTCCTGCCCACCTCTTGCACCAGGCACCCTACCCGTGCCATGCTGCGTCTGAGAACCTGGTGGGGGTGGGGGGGGAGGGGGGCGCTGGTCTCTGGCCTGTTACACCATTTCCTCTCAAAGATCCTTCTGTAACCAGTTCCAGCCCTGCAGCAGCTAGAATGCAACTTGCATTTAACAGGAGCAAGCTGGCTTTATGAAGTGCAGGCTAACTTCAAGTGGTGTGAGGCTTGCATAAACCTGGGCCTCAGCTGACGCATGCAGTCACTCACATTTGGCTCTGGGCTGCCCACCACTATCATTTAAATCAGGGGTCAGGAAAGACAGATTAATAGACCATTGCAATCCCTGTCCCAGCTTTCCTGCCAATTTATCTCCACCATATCCGAACCCATGGACCATTCACAACAACATAATTGAATAGCACAGATGGAAGTAGATGTGCCTAATCGAATAGCTATTATAATGACATGTTGCAGACTGGCCACACTTGGGAATTAAATGTTCCAGGATACTTGATTTTTTGAAGATATAAGGTAAGATGGAAAAAGAGTTGGTAATGAGGGCTGGGGAGGTGAGATGGGGAGATGAGAAGGATAGCCCTGATAAAGGATGAGAGAAAGATTATGGTGAGAAAGGATCTTAACTCAGAAGGTCAAGGTGTACAATCAATTTGGGTGGAGCTAAGAAACAACAAGGGACAGAAAATAATAGTAATAGTAGTTTATAGACCCCATAACAACAGTTGTAGTGTAGGACAGAGTATAAATCAAGAAAATAGAGACAAGGGGAAAACAATAATAACTTTAATCTTCACATAGACGGGGTAAACCAAATTTGCGTTTGGGAGACGAGTACATGGAATGCGTATTCTAGTTCACTACGTCAAGTTACCAACCATGGAACAGGTTATTTTAGATCTAATAATGGGCAATGTGACATGCATGATTAATATCCTCATTGTAAACAAGCCTCTGGGGAACAGTGATCCTAACATGATGGAATTTCATTTTGAATTTGAGAGTGATTCAGTTAAGTTCGAAACTACGGTCTTAAATCTGAAAAAAGCAAACTGCGTAAGTATAAGGGCAGGAGTTGGCTAAGATTAAGAGCTGTGACAATATGATAAGCAATGGGAAACATTTAAAGAAATAATTCATAATTCACAACAATAATACTTTCCCTTAAAGAGTTAAAATGAAGGGAGTAAACATTTCAATAGGTACATATAAAGGAAGAGATTAGCAGAAGTAAACATGGGTCCCTTAGAGGGGGAGACAGGAGAAGTTATAATGGGGAATAAGGAAATGGCAGAGACATTAAACAAATATTTTGTAATAAAAACAGAAAATGCTGGAAAAACTCAGCAGGTCTGGCAGCATCTGTGGAGAGAGAAACGGAGTTAACGTTTCGAGAGTAGAGTTACCGTTTCGAGTCCATATGACTCTTCAGAGCTCTGAAGGAGAGTCATACAGAGTTGAAATGTTAACTCTTTCTCCTCCACAAATGCTGCCAGACCTGCTGAGTTCTTACAGCATTTTCTGTTTTTATTTCAGATTTCCAGCATCTGCAGTATTTTGCTTTTATCTTAAATACTTTGTATTGTTCATCATAGAAGGCACAAAACAGATTGGAAATAATGGGGAAACAAGTGTCCAGTGAGATTGAGGAGCTTAAAGTAATTAGCATTAGTAAATAAATAGTACTGGAGAAATTAATGGAACTAAAAATCAACAAATCCCCTGGACCTGATGGCCTATGTCCTAGGGTTTTAAAAGTGGTAATTGTGGGTTTTGATCTTCCCGAGTTCCCTAGGTTTGAGAACAATCCCCATGGAGTAGAAAGTAGCAAACATAGCTCTACTATTCAAGAAAGGAGGGAGAGAGAAAACAGGGAACTAAAGGCCGGTTAGACTGACATCAATCGTAGGGAAAATTTTGGAATCTATTATCAGGGACAAAGCTGGATTCCCCACTCCCCCCTCCAGTTAAAAAGACTGGGGGGGGGAGGTGTCGAGCGGGGGCAGGGAATAGGGAACTTGCTGAGGGGAACTGAGGCCAGCCAGGCATTTAACAGTTCATCAACTATTAATAAGGTGGAGGTGGGACTGCCACCCTTATGGATCCAGAAGACCCACCTCAGAGAGAGCCGCCAGACAACTATAGGCCCACAGTTCTCCAGCATGTCAGGACAGAGGCATGTAATATTGGATCAGGAATTGGGTTAACGTATGGGGATCATGTTGGGTGTCAAGCTGGCAGGCCTCAGCGAGGGGGAGGGGGTTGGGGGGGCTAGGATTTGGGAGGCTATGGGGGGAGGGAAACCTGGTGGGTGGGGGGAAATAAAACCTTGTGTGGGCCCTTCAGTGAGCGTAGGGGACCATTAAGGAGGGAACCCCACCACCAATCAGTTCGGAGAAAACTGCTGGTCCACTTGGGGTGGGCCTATCCCCACCTGCCAGGTAAATCTTGGCAGTGACGGGATGAGGTCCTTAAGTGGGCATTAATTGGCCACTTAAGTGCTTCAATTGGCCACTGGCAAATGGGCCACCTGCGCACATCCCTGCTGCTGGTATATTTGCAATGGGTGCAGGAGGCGGAGAGGTGGGCAGGCCACCCACTGGACTTAACGAGCCTCCCCTGGATCACACCCATCAGCAGGAATGGTGGTTCGGGGAGGGGGTGCTTAAATCCAGCCTGCAATAACAGGGCACTTAGAAAATCATAAAATGACTGGCAGAGTCAACACAAATTTATGAAAGGGATAACATGATGGGGTAGAGGTTATTTGCTGGACTAGTAATTTAAGTGTTAACTACTCTAGTGGAAGGTGAGTTCAAATCCAACCATAACAATGTTCATTTTAGTGGGGAAAAGGGTGCTTTTTTATGGATAAAAGCAAAATGTTATGGATGCTGGAAATCTGGAACAAAAACAGAAAATGCTGGAAAAAAAAACTCAGTAGGTCTGACAGCATCTGTGGTGCGAGAAACAGAATTGATGTTTGACTCTGTTTCTCGCTCCACAGATGTTGTCAGACCTGCTGAGTTTTGTCCAGCATTTTCTGTTTTTGTTGCTTTTTTTATGAAGTCAGGTTACAGATCAGGTATGATCTCATTAAATGGTGGAACAGGCTCGAGGGATTAAATGGTCTCCTTTTGTTCCTATATTTCTAATCATGTTTGACAAATGTAACTTGCAGAGTAGATAAGAGAGAAAGTCAATGTTATATATTTGTATTTTCAGAAGGCATTTGATAAGGTGCTACATAAGATATTGTTGCACAAGATATTGTTGCACAAGATTAAGGCTCATGGGATTGGGGATAATATTGACCAATAGAAAACAGGTCAACAGACAGAATGCAGAGAGTACAAATAAACTTGGGGAGGCTAATCAGCTTTGGGGAGGCAAATCAGCTTTGGGGAGGCAAATCAGCTTTGGGGAGGCAAATCAGCTTTGGGGAGGCAAATCAGCTTTGGGGAGGCAAATCAGCTTTGGGGAGGCAATGGCATAGTGGTATTGTCACTGGACTCAGAGACCCAGTGTAATGCTCTAGGAACAGTGGCTTGAATCCTGCCATGGCAGATAGTGAAATTTGAATTTGTTAAAAGTCTGGTGATAACCACAAAACTGTTGTTGTAAAAACCCATCTGGTTCACTAATGCCCTTTTAGGGAAGGAAATCTGCTGGTCTGGCCTACATGTAACTCCAGACCCTCTGCAGTGTTTTGCTTTTATCTATAAAAAGCATCCTTTTCCCCACTAAAATAAACATTGCTATACTTGGATTTGAACTCACATTCTACTGGAGTAGTTAACACTTAGATTACTAGTCCAGCAGATAACTACTACACCATCATACTTCATTACATTACCCCTTTCATAAATCCATGTTGGCTCTGCCGATCATATTATGGTCTTAAATGCTCCCTGAACAAGGCAATAAATTCTGGCCTGGCCAGTGACACCCATGTCCCATTAATGAAAAAAAAACTTTGGATTGGTAAATTATAAGTGTGGGATCCTGCAAGGATCAGTACTTGGGCCTCAGTTATTATAATTCATTTCAATCACTTAAATGAGGGAACTGACCGTAATGTGTCCATGTTTTTCAAACAACATAAAGGTGGGAGGACAATGCAAAGAAGCTCCAAACGGATGTGGACAGGTTTATTGAGTGGGAAAGATGGCAGATAGAGTATAGCTTGAGGAAATAGAAAGTTATTCACTTTAGTAGAAAGAATGGAAGAGCAGAATATTATTTATTCAGAGACTGGGAAATGTTGCTATTCATATGGCCTAGGTGTCCTTGCACACAAAACAGGGAAAGTTACCATACAACAAGCGATTAGGAAAGCCTTTACTGCATTACAAAAGGGATTGGAACACGAGGGAGGGAGTCTTACTACCAGTCTTACTTATGCAGGGCTTTAATGAGACCATACCTGGAATACTGTGTACAGTTTGGGCTTCCTTGCATAAGGAGACATATACTGGCCCTAGAGAGAGTGCAATGATCGTTCACTCGACTGATTCCTGTGATAAGGAGAGATTGAATAGACTGGGGCATTATTCCCTGGAATTTAGAAGGATGAGCACTGATCACATTGAAACATATAACATTTTTAAAGGGGTAGATGCTGGTAGCATGTTTCCCCTGGCTGGGGAAGCTAGAACATGGGTCTCAGTCTGAGAATAAAGGGTCAGCTATTTAGGACTGGGCTGAGGAGAAATTTCTTCACTGGGAGTGTTGTGAATCTTTTGAATCCTCCACCACAGAAAGCTGCGGACGTCCAGTCATTGAGGAAAGTCATGACAGAGATCAATAGATTTTTGGGTGCTCAGGGAATTAAGGAATATGGGAATTGTATGGGAAACTGGAGTTGAAGTAGAAGATCAGCCATGATCTTATTGAATGCTACAGTAGGCTCAAAAGGTGCTGAATGACTGGCTCCGACTCCTATATATTTATGTTCTTATTCTTGCAGTCTGGCAATGCCTCAACTTTAAAATTCTGATGCTGGATTTCAAATCCCTTTATTCCCTTGCCCCTTTCCAACCTCTGTAACTTCATCCACTCCTACCATCTGAGATCTCGGCACTCAAGGGACGGATAAAAACTCTTCCACTGCTGGCCTCCAGTACAATAATAGTGAATTATGGTTACTGCCATGTACAATAATTGTGAATGGGGGGCCCTTCTTGTGCAGGAATTGAGAATGAGGGGCCCTGCCACCTGCAGTTATCAAGTTAGGCACAGAGTAAAGTTCCTTTTACAAAGAGCTATACTCCCAGTGGGGTGCTGCACGTGCGACACCTTTTCCCATTTCCCAAGTGGTCTGTGAGGTTGTCATCCTGTGCTGAATCATGCCCACTGCATCTTACTGTCCCTGCCCCTCACTCCCTAGAGTTTCCTTTCCAAGTGTGTTGATGAACAGGATAAAAAGCAGAGGTATAACTGTACATTGTTTATTTACACACCAGACTGTGAACATGGAAGTCAGAAGATGCAAAATAACCTTGTAATTGTGCATTTATATCGAGCCTTTCACCATCTCAAGAACATCCCAAAGCATTTTAACAGCCAATTAAGTAATTTTTAATAAATGTAATTTTGCACAACAAGCTCCCAAACGTAGCAATGTGCTAATGAGCATAGAACCTATTTTTAAAAAAATTGTTGTTGGTTGAGGGATGACTATTGTCCAGGTCACCCCTTCTCTTCTAACGCCTTGCGATCTTTTATGTGCTCCTCAGAGATCAGTGACGACCTCAACCAAAAGACAGCACTCTGACAGTGCAGCACTCCCTTAGTGCTGCACCGGGAGTGCCAGACTAAACTATGAGTTCAAGACCCTGGAGTGGGACTTGAACCAATGATATTTTGACTCACAAGAGAGGCTGCTGTCCACTATGCCACAGCTGGCACCGATATGACATTAATAAGCCAGCAAGTGGGAATTAGTCAAGGCTGAATGGAGGGCAATTGTTTGAGAATAGTTAATACAAAGACCCTCCCAAAAAGAGCAATCGATTTTGATCAGGGCTAAGAACCACAAATATTCAGGACAGGGGGTGTTCTTGAGTCTGCGACCCTCCACCACCCCACTGAACACCCTGGGCGAAAGGTCTGCAATGTGGCTCAGAGTGTCTGAGAGAATCTGCTGATACTCCTCCCCACCAAAATCCAGCCATCAAAGCTCCATCTAGCTGCAGGAATTGTAGGATGACAGGTATTGCTTGTCAGTGTTTAGCTTCATGGGACTATCAGCAAGACTCTGCCCAAACATCTTCTAGCACCAGTTACAGTCTAACCGAAAGGTGATGGGATCATCACGTCGGTACTGGGTTTTGGACCATATTAAAATACCTCTGAATGATTTAAATTTTCCATTTATTGCAACAGCCCTAATACCATTTTTAAAAAAAAATTAAACAGCTGAACCTCCTGCTAATACTGTATTGGAAAAGTTAGCAATTCTTCTGGTAAAAAGAAAACAATAGCAAGAATAAGAGTTGATCTTTCAGCTCCTTTAAACCAGTTCCAGCATTAAATTAGATCATGGCTGATCCCAATCTTAACTCTATCTACCCACCTTGGTTCCGTAACCCTTAATACCCTTAACAAAAAACCTATCAATTTTAAATTGGTTCCCAAAACACTTGAGGATTTCAGATTTCCACTACTGTGTGTGAAGAAGGTGCTTCTAATTTCACCGTGAAACAGAGTAGCTCTAATTTTAAGGTTGTGACCCCGCACCACACCCTGTTCTGTACTCTTGCACCAAAAGATTTTCTTGATCTGCTCTATCGCCTCTTCTAATCATTTTAAACAACTCAGTTAGATCAGACCTTAATTGCTTCCAAATTAATTATCACCCCAACAAATTCATGCCCCCACCACCGCTGCAGCCCCCTGACAATCCCATTATCACCATTCTTCTCTGGAGATGTTGAACGCAGTTCTGGATTTCTGTGACAGATAGGCCCATGCCTATTGTCCCAGAGCGTCAGAAAGCATTCATCCGAGCCAAGTCTGGTCCTGCTCACATCCAAAATCCAGACGCACTGTTGGCAGGTACCACTGGCTGGTGATCAGCAGCGGGCAATCAGGTTGACTTCCTGTACCCGCCCCCCCACCACTTCTCTTCCCCCAAAGTCAAAGTACACAGAAGTAAATCTCAGCACCCCTGTTGCTGCACTGAGATAAGCACAAAGCAGAGAGTGAACCTGGCAACAATCCTAGTCGGTAGGATTCAGTTACACGCTGGAAGCCACTGGGGTTTGGGAGTGGGGGTGGCAGTGAAGAGTTTTAGTGCAGACTGCAAGTGACAAAAGAAGGAAACCAT
Source organism: Carcharodon carcharias (assembly GCF_017639515.1). Classification (NCBI taxonomy): domain Eukaryota; kingdom Metazoa; phylum Chordata; class Chondrichthyes; order Lamniformes; family Lamnidae; genus Carcharodon; species Carcharodon carcharias. The sequence goes on along the minus strand of NC_054482.1, from coordinate 30,947,399 downwards.
GTGGTCTACAGGCACAAGCCCACCCTGATAAAGAAAGTTCTTCAAATGGCATTCAGTGGCAGTAGAATTACTTTGGCTGTTAGTTCTCCACAGAGGGTTACAAAAATAGCAGAAAAATACAGTGCAAAACAAAAGGTACAAAGTGCAGGCCACACACACACACATTTGACTAAAATCTAATCACAAGGACATCTTAATTTTGACAACTGCAGTGTGGAGTTTTGTGTACATGGCAAAGGTTTATTCTAGGAAATATTCTGCAATACCCTTTGAAATTTGAAGGGCTGAAGCTGATTTTAAAGGCAAACACCACATCAGAAAGGGTCATGGCCAAACTTTACTTGGGAGGAACAGGAGGTTTGGGAGCAAGCAGAGAGGGAGAACAATTATAAAGAAAGTTGGTTGAGAACGGGGAGGAGTAGGCATTTGAAAATCAAAGCTCTACTCAAGTTGTTACTTGAAATGCCACAACCACAGAATATTCCACCTGCACTCCCTGCTCCACTATCCTCACAATACTATTACTCGCTCATCTCACCTGTTTTTAAAGGATTGTGCCACATGAGAACTTAGCGGATCTTTAGCTGCGGGGGGACGACGACAAGATGAGGTGGTGGTGGGGGTGGGGGGGGGGGTGTCTGTGTGCGCGCATGTGTATTTGACTAAGATCAACTCATGCCAACGCAGGTGAAGAAAGGCACGCTCTGTATGTGACGGCCTTTCAAAATGTACAGGAGACCCGAGGTCAGAATGTGTTTCGAGTGGACTCCTAAATGTCAGTCATGCCAAGGGGCCCCGAGTTGGCTCCACAGTTTTCTGCTGTTGCTGTTCATTCCCCACTCAGCCTGCGCCTCGTGAGGACAACGGGCCAGCCAAGGTTGAAAGCATGAAAATTGGTGCTAGCTTATCAGCCATGCAGCCAGAAACAGCCAAACACTCACTGCTGATTGCATGAATTCAAACATTAATGGGTTGTACAATAAAAGGTCAGGGGCACAGTCCTTAAAGGCCATCAGTGAGCTACAACAGCGAATCATCTATTTCACTGCCTCATGGCACCAGGAGGTTGATCTGAAATGCCCCTTTTTTAAAATATGTAATCATTTGGAAACTAGGATCTGGAGGATAATTTGCAGTGGGTTTACTTCCCAAGGGGAGATGTTGATATCAGGGGTTTGCAAGAAATGCACATCCTCTCAATAAACTGGGCACTGCCATGCACTGATTCATCCCTGAGCTTGTTGGAATGGAGGCCAGTCCAAAAACAATTACAGGTTCACTCCACCCCTCACACACAATGTTGAAGGTGCTAGATGGGGTGAGTTATTGTTCTACGAAAGCCCTCAACATCTTGCCAGGTGTGAAAATTGGCAGGTTAGTTAACTATGGAAGGCTTCGCAGCGTAGCCCAATTCAGTCTTCAGATGCTCCAGCAAGATAGTGAGCAGGAGCCCGGTCTCCATTTTTCCCCTGGTTGAGATCAGCTGACTCGGGGGAAGATCAGGATCAAAGCTGGGATGCCTTTTGATCTGCACAGCCTTGCAGCCTACCAGGCAATTTCCTCTACCCAGCCGTTCCACCAGGGGTGACGTACAAAAGAAAATACGAACTATTAAGAAGATAAAAACCCTCTTCTTCAAGTTCAAGAAAAGCTGTACGTTCCCCAACCTTGTGGGGCGTGACCACATGTGTATGCATGTGTGTGTGTGACCATGCTTTAACCTTTCCTCATTTCTGTGAATGAAAAATTTGAAATAAAACAAAAGAAGTTCTGTGGTAATTCTGCAGTTGGAAAATCCAATGGCCAGAGATAGGAGGACGGACACATTCGCTGGGGAAACGCTTCACACACAGTGACAGGAAACCCACGGCCTGGCTTGGCTGACTGACTGACCCACGGGAAGCATGCACCACAGAATGGAAGGCTGCTCATTTGTTTTTCCTCTCTCCGTCACCTCCTCCATTCTTCCTCTCTCTCTCTCTCTCTCTCTGAGGCAAACACTTCAAGTCCGACTCTACTGATTTAGATCGTGAAGAATAATATCAGCACCACGATCAGGATGATAAGTAAAATGACGATTCCACACCACTGCCGCCGATCTGAGGGAGGAAAGGAAATGCAATTTAAAAAAATAAAGGCGGCATTATTAATTTTTTTCACAACCCCTCTGCAGGCCTTCAAAAGGGAGCTGGGCCGTGTTTTGACTGTGTCAAAGATCACATCAGACATAAGCTAACACTTGGGCCAGAATTTCACGCCCCGCAGGCAGGTGGGTGCCCGACCTGTCCGGCTGTGAAATACTGCGAGGTGATGTCGGGAAAGTCCCAACAGCATTGTGCACTTGTGTGATATCTTGCTCGGCGCGCACACACACGCCAGTCAGAAGCTCACCCGCCGACAATTAAGCGGGCAATAAGCCCATTAAGGAGGCAATTGAAAGCGATTTTTCGTGGCCGGTCCACTTTAATGGTTAGCGGACGGGGCCAATTGGCCTTTACGTTTTTGCTCAAACCTCGATCCAGGGCAGGATGAAATCTCCGTGGGGAAATAAAGTAAAAAGAGATATCTGGGGGCTGTTTTTTTTTAAATGAGGTAGGCTTTCAGATGCTTGATTATGCAGCATTTTTGTTGTTTTGTTTATTCTGTGGAGGTCTACAGCTCCCCGATGCCGCCTTCAGGGAGCTCAGTGGAAAGCGCTCAGCTGCTCCCGCAGTGACGTCAGCGCCTGGTCCTCTTCACGACTCCACTGGCAGTGCTGAGCCTCTCTCAGCGCGTGGTTCATGCTGGCTGACCGTTAATTGGCCAGCCAGTGTGAAATCGCTGTCGGAGGCTGATTGCAGCTGGGGGCATGTTTTGCATCTGCTCCTGGCACACCCCCCACCCCCGGGATTGTGTGGGCCCGACGAGCAAAAAATTCAGGCCTTGGCATGAGAGTGAGCAATAAAAATAAACTGAAAAAAACAAAAAAAAGCAAATGAAGCAAGCGCTGTACACATTGGGCAATAATGAGGAAATGCGCCACCACATTGTCTAAAATTGGCATGAGAAAGCTGCTCCCCTCAAAGTTATTTCTCCATCGAGGCATTTGCTATCACAAAGCAAGGTTGGGATGGGAAACCTCCTGTGCATCGGTAGTTGCTTTCTTCCTCCAACCTGTGATACAGTGTGCTATTCAACTCAGTCACTATTCATCGTTATTTCTGACCTCAAGGTAATGCCTCCTACAGGCAGATAGTTCCACAGGCTTTAGCCACCCTCTGCTACCTTACAAAATGGTGATCCTTATCGTGAGAGCCTGGACAGATGGACAGACAGACACACATAAACATAGTTAGGCTCCCACAGTTACTTCAAGTGCAGAGACAGGGGTGTTACTTGTAACCTCTACAGGGATACTTGGGCTAGAGAGGAAGATGAAAAGAATTTTAAAATGTGTTGGGCTGCTGCAGCTTAACTGCTATCCAACAGTTTCAGCTGTAAAGGGCACAAGAATCAGGGAGGAGAGAACCAGGCTTGGCTACGTAGGCTTCCATGGGGGAATAAGCTGCAGGTACTCTATGTTTAGGTTCGTCACTTTGACAGAAGACCCAAGATTCCCTGATGCCAATGGATGTCTACCTCAGCATGAGTCAGTGTCTTCACGACACTTCAGGACAGGGTGAATATAATACCAGTGATGCTTGTGTGATGACCCATATGCTTTTTAGGGGGGAGGGGGGGTGGTGGGGGGGAGCTATATCTTATGTTGGGGTGATGGTCCCTTTAAAGAACTAGGTTTCTCGGGAGTGTCTGAAGACTGAATTGGGCTAGGCTGCAGAGCCTTCCATTGTTAACTAACCTGCCAATGTACACACCTGTGAGCAAATGATAATGTGACCAAGTTGCCTTGGGGATAAATAATAGAAAAAAGGTGAACAATAACAGTCAGCACCATATCCTTCATGTGACTCACCTGACATCCAACCTCACGAGCCAAAAATTCATCTTAAATGTTTCAACATGAAAACTAAACTGCGGCCAGTTCTAAATTACATTTCTTATGGCTTCAATGCAATAAAATATTATGTCATGATACATATTCTCTTCAACAATCCGATCTTCCCAACCCTTACTTATGGATACCATTAGCCAGCTGAAAAGAAAAACTATCAGCCATCATGATGTAATAGTCACCAAGAGAGCTCCGATAGTGAATAAATCATAGGCTGGACCCTCAATATGGTGTTTATACTGAGAGTACAAACACAGACTGGACCCTCACGATAGTGTTTATACTGAGAATACAAACACAGGCTGGACCCTCAACACAGGGTTTGTATTGAGTTTACAAACACAGGCTCAGTGATACTAGCACTATGGGATTCACATTTTTTCTCCTAATTTTATTTGCTTTCCCTCGAAGGTGCACATTCCTTTCCGGGGAATATTTCTGCCGGTGCCACCGAATCTTCACTGCCCCAAGTTTACTTCCCTCCCTGTGTCCACTGAGGTGTTACAGTTTCATTGATGCCAGCGGACCATCATTGCTTTGCAGAAATCACAATTCTTCACACAGCTAGCTGACAGCAGGCAATGCGACTAAGGTGGAGACCGAGCAGCACTTGTGCTCATACGAAGAGTCCAGCAGGACTCTCCAACGATCAGGAACAGAACCCCTAGCTGTCCATCCCCAATGAGTGTTTATACTGAGAATACAAAACACAGGATAGACCCTCAATATAGTCTTTATACTGAGAATACAAACACAGGCTGGGCCCTCAATATAGTGTTTCTACTGACAATACAAATACAGACTGGGCCCTCACAGTGTTTTTGCTGAATACAAACACAGGATAACCCTCAATATAGTGTTTATACTGAGAATACAAATACAGACTGGGCCCTCAATATAGTGTATATACTGAGAATACAAACACAGGTTGGACCCACAACACAGTGTTTATACTGAGAATACAATCACAGGCTGGACACTCAACACAGTGTTTATACTGAGAATACAAACACAGGCTGGGCCCACAACACAGTGTTTATACTGAGAATACAATCACAGGCTGGACCCTCAACACAGTGTTTACACTGAGAATACAAACACAGGCTGGACCCTCAACACAGTGTTTATACGGAGAATACAAACACAGGCTGGACCCTCAATATAGTGTTTATACTGAGAATACAAACACAGGCTGGACCCTCAACACAGCGTTTATACTGAGAACAAACACAGGCTGGACCTACAACACAGTGTTTATACGGAGAATACAAACACAGGCTGGACCCTCAACACAGCGTTTATACTGAGAACAAACACAGGCTGGACCTACAACACAGTGTTTATACGGAGAATACAAACACAGGCTGGACCCACAACACAGTGTTTATATTGCGAATACAAACACAGGCTGGACCCATAACAGAGAGTTTACACTGAGAATACAAACAGGCTGGACCCTCAATATAGTGCTTACACTGAGAATACAAACACAGCCTGGACCCTCAACACAGTGTTTGCACTGAGAATACAAACACAGGCTGGACCCTCAATATAGTTTTATACTGAGAATACAAACACAGGCTGGAATCTCAATATAGTCTTTATACTGAGAATACAAACACAGGCTGGACCCACAACACAGTGTTTATACTGAGAATACAAACACAGGCTGAGACCTCAATATAGTGTTTATACTGAGAATACAAACACAGGCTGGACCCTCATTATAGTGTTTATACTGAGAATACAAACACAGGCTGGACCCTCATTATAGTGTTTATACTGAGAATACAAACACAGGCTGGACCCTCAACACAGTGTTTATACAAAGAATACAAACACAGTCTGGACCCTCAACACTGTTTATACTAAGAGTACAAACGCAGGATAGACCCTCAATTTAGTGTTTATACTGAGAATACAAACACAGGCTGGACCCTCAACACAGGGTTTGTATTGAGTTTACAAACACAGGCTCAGTGATACTAGCACTATGGGATTCACATCTTTTCTCCTAATTTTATTTGCTTTCCCTCGAAGGTGCACATTCCTTTCCGGGGAATATTTCTGCCGGTGCCACCAAATCTTCACTGCCCCAGGTTTACTTCCCTCCCTGCGTCCACTGAGGTGTTACAGTTTCATTGATGCCAGCAGACAATCATTGCTTTGCAGAAATCACAATTCTTCACACAGTAATGGCATAGCTAGCTGACAGCAGGCAATGCGACTAAGGTGGAGACCGAGCAGCACTTGTGCTCATACGAAGAGTCCAGCAGGACTCTCCAATGATCAGGAACAGAACCCACAGCTGTCCATCCCCAATGAGTGTTTATACTGAGAATACAAACACAGGATAGTCCCTCAATATAGTCTTTATACTGAGAATACAAACACAGGCTGGGCCCTCAATATAGGGTTTCTACTGACAATACAAATACAGACTGCGCCCTCACAGTGTTTTGGCTGAATACAAACACAGGATAGACCCTCAATATAGTGTTTATACTGAGAATACAAATACAGACTGGGCCCTCAATATAGTGTATATACTGAGAATACAAATACAGGTTGGACCCACAACACAGTGTTTATACTGAGAATACAATCACAGGCTGGACCCTCAACACAGTGTTTATACTGAGGATACAAACACAGGCTGGACCCTCAACACAGCGTTTATACTGAGAACAAACACAGGCGGGACCCACAACACAGTGTTTATACTGATAATACAAACACAGGCTGGACCCACAACATAGTGTTTATACTGCGAATACAAACTCAGGGTGGACCCTCAATATAGTTTTGTACTGAGAATACAAACACAGGCTGGAATCTCAATATAGTGTTTATACTGAGAATACAAACACAGGCTGGACCCTCAACACAGTGTTTATACTGAGAATACAAACACAGGCTGGAATCTCAATATAGTCTTTATACTGAGAATACAAACACAGGCTGGACCCACAACACAGTATTTATACTGAGAATACAAACACAGGCTGGACCCTCAATATAGTGTTTATACGGAGAATACAAACACAGGCTGGACCCTCAATATAGTGTTTATACTGAGAATACAAACACAGGCTGGACCCTCAATATAGTGTTTATACTGAGAATACAAACACAGGCTGGACCCTCAACACAGAGATTATACTGAGAATACAAACACAGGCTGGACCCTCAACACAGTGTTTATGCAGAGAATACAAACACAGGATAGACCCTCAATTTAGTGTTTCTACTGAGAATACAAACACAGGCTGGACCCTCAATATGGTGTTTAAACTGAGAAAACAAACACAGTCTGGGACCTCATGACAGTGTTTACACTGAGAATACAAACACAGGCTGGACCCTCAACAGAGTGTTTATACTGAGAATACAAACACAGGCTGGACCCTCAATATAGTGTTCATACTGAGAATACAAACACAGGCTGGACCCACAACACAGTATTTATAGTGAGAATACAAACACAGGCTGGACCCACAACACAGTATTTATACTGAGAATACAAACACAGGCTGGACCCTCAACACAGTGTTTATACTGAGAATACAAACACAGGCTGGACCCTCAACACAGCGTTTATACTGAGAATACAAACACAGGCTGGACCCACAACACAGTGTTTATACTGAGAATACAAACACAGTCTGGACCCACAACACAGTGCTTATATGGAGAATACAAACACAGGCTGGACCCTCAATATAGTGTTTATACAGAGAATACAAACACAGGCTGGACCCTCAACACAATGTTGATACTGCGAATACAAACACAAGCTGGACCCACAACAGAGTGTTTACACTGAGAATACAAACAGGCTGGACCCTCAATATAGTGCCTACACTGAGAATACAAACACAGGCTGGACCCTCAACACAGTGTTTACACTGAGAATACAAACACAGGCTGGACCCTCAATATAGTTTTATACTGAGAATACAAACACAGGCTGGAATCTCAATATAGTCTTTATACTGAGAATACAAACACAGGCTGGACCCACAACACAGTATTTATACTGAGAATACAAACACAGGCTGGACCCTCAATATAGTGTTTATACGGAGAATACAAACACAGGCTGGACCCTCAATATAGTGTTTATACTGAGAATACAAACACAGGCTGGACCCTCAATATAGTGTTTATACTGAGAATACAAACACAGGCTGGGACCTCAATATAGTGTTTATACTGAGAATACAAACACAGGCTGGACCCTCAGCACAGAGTTTATACTGAGAATACAAACACAGGCTGGACCCTCAACACTGTTTATACTAAGAGTACTAACACAGGATAGACCCTCAATTTAGTGTTTCTACAGAGAATACAAACACAGGCTGGACCCTCAATATAGTGTTTAAACTAAGAATACAAACACAGGCTGGGACCTCATGACAGTGTTTACACTGAGAATACAAACACAGGCTGGACCCTCAATATAGTGTTTATACTGTGAATACAAACACAGGCTGGAATCTCAATATAGTGTTTATACTGAGAATACAATCACAGGCTGGACCCTCAATATAGTGTTTATACTGAGAATACAAACACAGGCTGGACCTACAACACAGTATTTATACTGAGAATACAAACACAGGCTGGACCCTCAACACAGTGTTTATACTGAGAATACAAACACAGGCTGGACCCTCAACACAGCGTTTATACTGAGAATACAAACACAGGCTGGACCCACAACACAGTGTTTATACTGAGAATACAAACACAGGCTGGGACCTCAATATAATGTTTATACTGAGAATACAAACACAGGCTGGACCCACAATATAGTGTTTATACTGAGAATACAAACACAGGCTGGACTCTCAGCACTGTTTATACTAAGAGTACAAACACAGGATAGACCCTCAATTTAGTGTTTATACTGAGAATAAACACAGGCTGGACCCACAACACAGTGTTTATACTGAGAATACAAACACAGGCTGGACCCTCAATATAGTGTTTATACTGAGAATACAAACACAGGCTGGGACCTCAATATAGTGTTTATACTGAGAATACAAACTCAGGCTGGACCCTCAACACAGAGTTTATACTGAGAATACAAACACAGGCTGGACCCTCAACACAGAGTTTATACTGAGAATACAAACACAGGCTGGACCCTCAACACTGTTTATACTAAGAGTACTAACACAGGATAGACCCTCAATTTAGTGTTTCTACAGAGAATACAGACACAGGTTGGACCCTCAATATAGTGTTTAAACTAAGAATACAAACACAGGCTGGGACCTCATGATAGTGTTTACACTGAGAATACAAACACAGGCTGGACCCTCAATATAGTGTTTATACTGAGAATACAAACACAGGCTGGACCTTCAACACAATGTTTATACTGTGAATACAAACACAGGCTGGACACACAACAGAGTGTTTACACTGAGAATACAAACAGGCTGGACCCTCAATATAGTGCATACACTGAGAATACAAACACAGGCTGGACCCTCAATATGGTGTTTAAACTGAGAATACAAACACAGGCTGGGACCTCATGACAGTGTTTATACTGAGAATACAAACACAGGCTGGACCCTCAACAGCGTGTTTATACTGAGAATACAAACACAGGCTGGACCCTCAATATGGTGTTTAAACTGAGAATACAAACACAGGCTGGGACCTCATGACAGTGTTTATACTGAGAATACAAACACAGGCTGGACCCTCAATATAGTGTTTATACTGAGAATACAAACACAGGCTGGACCCTCAACACAGTGTTTATACTGAGAATACAAACACAGGCTGGGACCTCAATATAGTGTTTATACTGAGAATACAAACACAGGCTGGACCCACAACACAGTATTTATACTGAGAATGCAAACTCAGGCTGGACCCTCAACACAGTGTTTCTACTGAGAATACAAACACAGGCTGGACCCTCAATATAGTGTTTAAATTGAGAATACAAACACAGGCTGGGACCTCATGACAGTGTTTACACTGAGAATACAAACACAGGCTGGACCCTCAATATAGTGTTTATACTGAGAATACAAACACAGGCTGGACCCACAACACAGTATTTATACTGAGAATACAAACACAGGCTGGACCCTCAACACAGCGTTTATACTGAGAATACAAACACAGGCTGGACCCACAACACAGTGTTTATACTGAGAATACAAACACAGGCTGGACCCACAACACAGTGTTTATACTGAGAATACAAACACAGGCTGGACCCTCAACACAGCGTTTATACTGAGAATACAAACACAGGCTGGACCCACAACACAGTGTTTATACTGAGAATACAAACACAGTCTGGACCCACAACACAGTGTTTATACGGAGAATACAAACACAGGCTGGACCCTCAATATAGTGTTTATACCGAGAATACAAACACAGGCTGGACCTTCAACACAATGTTTATACTGCGAATACAAACACAGGCTGGACACACAACAGAGTGTTTACACTGAGAATACAAACAGGCTGGACCCTCAATATAGTGCATACACTGAGAATACAAACACAGGCTGGACCCTCAATATAGTGTTTATACTGTGAATACAAACACAGGCTGGACCCACAACACAGTATTTATACTGAGAATACAATCACAGGCTGGACCCTCAATATAGTGTTTATACTGAGAATACAAACACAGGCTGGACCCACAACACAGTATTTATACTGAGAATACAAACACAGGCTGGACCCTCAATATAGTGTTTAAACTGAGAATACAAACACAGGCTGGGACCTCATGACAGTGTTTACACTGAGAATACAAACACAGGCTGGACCCTCAATATAGTGTTTATACTGAGAATACAAACACAGGCTGGACCCTCAACACAATGTTTATACTGAGAATACAAACACAGGCTGGACCAACAACACAGTGTTTATACTGCGAATACAAACACAGGCTGGACCCACAACAGAGTGTTTACACTGAGAATACAAACAGGCTGGACCCTCAATATAGTGCCTACACTGAGAATACAAACACAGGCTGGACCCTCAATATGGTGTTTAAACTGAGAATACAAACACAGGCTGGGACCTCATGACAGTGTTTACACTGAGAATACAAACACAGGCTGGACCCTCAACAGAGTGTTTATACTGAGAATACAAACACAGGCTGGTCCCTGAAAATAGTGTTTATACTGTGAATACAAACACAGGCTGGACCCTCAACACAGTGTTTATACTGAGAATACAAACACAGGCTGGACCCTCAATATAGTGTTTATACTGAGAATACAAACACAGGCTGGGACCTCAATATAGTGTTTATACTGAGAATACAAACATAGGCTGGACCCACAACACAGTATTTATACTGAGAATACAAACACAGGCTGGACCCTCAACACAGTGTTTCTACTGAGAATACAAACACAGGCTGGACCCTCAATATGGTGTTTAAACTGAGAATACAAACACAGGCTGGGACCTCATGACAGTGTTTATACTGAGAATACAAACACAGGCTGGACCCTCAATACAGTGCTTATACTGTGAATACAAACACAGGCTGGAATCTCAATATAGTGTTTATACTGAGAATACAAACACAGGCTGGCCCCACAACACAGTATTTATACTGAGAATACAAACACAGGCTGGACCCTCAATACAGTGTTTATATTGAGAATACAAACACAGACTGGGCCCTCAATATAGGGTTTACACTGAGAATACAAACACAGGCTAGACCCTCAATATGTATGTTCATACTGAGAATACAGACACAAGCTGGACCTTCAACACAGGGCTTGTATTGAGTTTACAAACACAGGCTCAGTGATACTAGCACTATGGGATTCACATTTTTTCTCCTAATTTTATTTGCTTTCCCTCAAAGGTGCACATTCCTTTCCGGGGAATATTTCTGCCGGTGCCACCGAATCTTCACTGCCCCAAGTTTACTTCCCTCCCTGCGTCCACTTTGGTGTTACAGTTTCATTGATGCCAGCGGTCCATCCTTGCTTTGCAGAAATCACTATTCTTCACACAGTAACCGCATAGCTAGCTGACAGCAGGCAATGCGACTAAGGTGGAGACCGAGCAGCACTTGTGCTCATACAAAGAGTCCAGCAGGACTCTCCAACGATCAGGAACAGAACCCCCAGCTGTCCATTCCCAATGAGCACTCAACCATGAAATGTTACCACATCACGTGCTGCCTTTTAGACCCATTGTTCCAGCAAGAAAAAAAGAAAATAAGAGTAACCTAATCCTACATCTTGATCAATCTTTGTCATAGCAGCAGAGCCTATGCTGATACTGTGAGTTGGTGTAGTTTGCAATTACACCACCACTTGCTTTAAGTTTCTCAGACAGAGACTTAACTATGAGTCAACGACTAAGCTGAAAACAAACCACATATACCCTGGTGTCACTTCCTGGAAAGTTCCCCCTTCACATTTCCTGTTCCATTCCACAACTTCCTGCCGGCTGTGGCTCAGTTCTCTGAATCAAAACCAGCACCATATTAGGGGATTTCTAACCAGCTGCCTACACATTCCTGGTGTCTGAGCAGATACTGTGTAGCAAATCCCCACTATCAGAAGTCTGAGCCAGACCTGATGAACACTGAAACCACATTGTGAAACATTTGACTGTCAATCTCACAGACATCAACTTCTCACAGCAAACAAACCAGTTTCCTTTTTCTCCCATTTAGTGAGTTTAAATACAGCAGTTTGTTGGCATAACTGATAATAAACACTGTTTATGTTACTGGTTTAAGTAGTAGTTTTAATTGAAGGGCACTGCTGTTTCTTTCTCAGTAGTAACCAGCTGGATTTCATTTCTCCATTCCAAGCTGCTTCCTTCCTCTCCTGAAGGCCAGAGGCCAGCAATTATTCCTTACCTCACTGAAGACAGAGAGAACAGAGTAGCAGTTGATAGAAATTTAAAATGCCAATTGTGCTCTTCTCACTGTCCTTGGCCTGCTACACTGTTCCAACAAACCTCAACAGAGGCTTGAGAAACAGGACTTTCCCTTTTGATTCAGTGCTACTTTGGCAATGATTTCAAAAACTTCAAATCATAACCATTGCTCCCAGTTTTCCAGATAGCTGATGTTTCTGCTGTTGTTATTTACAACTTGTTAGACCCATCTCTTGTTTCTTTACATGTCCCATTGCCATCTCATCTTGCACCATTATCCTTTTCGTCATTTAAATACTCCTGCCTCCAACCCCATTACCCCTACTCTTTTGCTCTTTCCTCTCCTTCCCCTCCAACTGGGCTCTTGCTTATAAGCTGTTAAATCTCCAGATTCTTACAGTTCTGACAAGAGGTCATCCACCTGAAATGTTAACTCCATTTCTTTCTCCACAGATGGTGAATTTCTGACCTGTTCAGATTTTTCTGTTTTTATCCTAATACTTATTTATGGACTAGCTTAACCATTTGGTTACTTTCTGAGAGTTGAGCCTCTTTAGCACACACTCAGGTCAGCACCAGCATGCCTTATTAATAAACTTGGATACATTACTCTGTGTCTTTGTCCCAGACATTTATATTATAAATGGCTGAGGCCAAGCACTGATCCTTGCGTCACTCCAAGTCTGCCAATTTGAAAAGGTCCTGTTTCTCCCTACTCTTTCCTTCCTTTCTGTTAACAAATCCTTCATCTATGCTAATATATTACACAACTCCATGAGCTCTTATCTTGCATATTGATCTTTTGTGTGGCCTTTTGGAAATCCAGGTACACTACCTCTCCTGGTTCCATCCTCAAAAAACCCTAATAAATTTGTCAAACACAATTTCACTTTTATAAAACCACGTTGATTCTGTATGATCATACTATGATGTTCCAAGTCCATTGTTACGACTTCCTTCATAATAGATTCCAGCATTTTTCCAATGACTGACATCAGGATAACTGGTCTGTCGTTCTCTGCTTTCTCCCTCCCTCATTTCTTTAATAGCAATGTTACATTTGTTAACTTCCAAACTCCTGGGACTGTTGTAGAATCTTGGGAATTTTGGAAATTTTGGAAAATCATAACTAGTGCATCCACTATCTCTGCAGCTCTCTCTTTTAGAACCCTTGGATATAGGCCATTAGGTCCTGGCAATTTGTCGATTTTTAGTCCCTTAAGTGTCTTCAATACTTTTTCTCTGCTGACATTAATTAAGTTCCTCACTTGAACCAATCCTCAATGTCAGCTGTGGCTCAGTTGGTAACACTCTCGCCTCTAAGTTACAAGGCTCCACGTTCAAGTCCCACTCTAGGACTTGAGTAAAAAAAAATTAAAGGTGATGCCCCAACTGTGCAGTACACCGTTAGCATTCATTGGAGGTGCCATCTTTCGGATGAGATGTTAAATCGAGTCCCCAACTGCCTGCTCAGGTCGATGCAAGAGATCCCATGACGTTACGAGCAGGGGAGTTATGCACAATGCCCTGGCCAATATGAGCCCAACAATCAACATCACAAAAACAGATTATCTGGTCATTATCACATTGTTGTTTGTCGGAGTTTGCTGGTGCACATGAGCTGCCATGGTTCCTATGTTGTAACAGTGATTACACTTTGAAAAAAAGTACTTTGTTGACTGTGAAGAACTTTGAGACGTCCGGTGGTTGTGAAAATTGCTACATAAATGCAATTCTTTCTTGTCTTTTCATTCTTATTAGCTCTTAGGTTACCATCTATTTCTGCTATGTAATTTGTGTCTTCTATAGACAAAATATTTGTTCAGCATCTCGGCCATTTCCTCATTCCCCATAATATTTCCTGTCTCTGACTCTAAGGGACCAAAATTTACTTTAGCTACTCTCCCTTTTTATAAACCTGCAAAGGCTCTTGCAATCTGTTTTTATATTCCTGGCTGGGTTTACTCTCATACTCTATCTTTTTCCCTTTTGGTTGCCTTTTGCTGGTTTCTAGAACATTCCAAATCCTCAGGCTTGCTACTATTTCTTGCAATATTATAAATCTCTTTTTCAAATCTATTACTATCTTTAACTTCCTAAAGATTGATCTTTCTTGCAGAGTTTTTGTTTTTTAATAACATATTTTTGTTGAACATTTTGAATAATTCCACTAAATGTTTCCCACCGTCTATTTATCACCATACACTGGGTGTATTTACCCAATTATCCTTAGCCAGTCTTCCTTCATTTCTATACAATTGGCTATGTTTAAGCTTAAGGTTCTTGTTTTGGACTTGAGTATGTTGCTCTCAAACTTAATATGGAATGCAATTAATTCAATTGTAGCATGATCACCTTTTCCTTAGATGATCTTTTACTGTACTGAGGTTGCAAATCAACCTGCCTCATCACACTATTAGATTTAAAATAGCTTTATCCCTAGTTTTTCCAGGAAGCTGTCGCAAAAGCATTCTACAAACTCATCTTTCAAATTATCTTTACTAATTTGATTTGTACAGTCTATGTGAAGATTAAATCCCCGTGATTATTACATTGCCTTTGTTACAAGCTCCTATTATTTCTTGCTTAATATTCCATCCAACAGTATAACTACCAGCACATTCACAATGGGCCAAATAATCTCTTTCTGTGCAGTAAATTTTCAATCATAAGAGGTCTATAAACTACTCACCAGGGTTCTTTGATCCTTATTATTCCTAATCTCCACCCATACTGATTCTACTTCCTGATCTTCTGAGTCAAGATCCTTTATCACTGTCCTTATGTTATCATTTACTATCAGGGCGACTCCTCCTCCTTTCCCATTCTATCTTTTTGAAGTAGCTGCCCTGGACTGATTACTTCCCAACATTGGTCACTTTGTAACAATGTCTCTGCAATGGCAATTAATTCAAACCTATTTATCTTTATTTGTGCTGGTAGTTCTTCTAACTTATTACAAATGCACTGTGCATTCAGTTAAAGAGCTTTTAATTTTATTTTATAACCACCATTCTTTCCATGGACCTTATTCGCTGACACAATATTACTGTCAGAAACTCTGTCCCTTCCTGTCACATTCTCCTTATCTTCACCAAAATCACTACACTGCTCTATTGCCTCAACTTTACTCCTTAAATTTCTAAATCTTCCCTCCCCTCATTGCTCTCAATCCACCCCTACTTTTAGTCTAAAGCCCTATCCACAACCAAATTATATGATGTGTCAGAACATTGATCCCAGCTCATCTTAAATGGAGCCCATCCCTCTTTCCCATATATGATGTCAGTACCCCATGAATTAAAACTTCTTCTCCCCACAGCACTCTTTCAGCCACATGTTTAATTCCCTAATCTGCTTACCCTATGCCAATTTGTGTGGAGCCGATATTAATCCACAGATTATTACGCTTGAGGTACCTTTTGGATGAAGCCACTGAGGCTCCTGCATCACTACATTGTGGATCTCTATACTGCCTGACTTGCAATCACATCTCCTGCCCTTGACCATCAGCAAACTCTAAATTTTTATTTAACCTAGAGGATGTGACTGTCTCCCAGAAAGAAACGTCCCGGTAACTGTCCTCCTCTGTCGTGGTCCACATTGATAACAATGACATAGGTAGGAGGAGGGATGAGGTTCTGAAAGCAGATTTTAGGGAGTTATGAGGAAAATTAAAAAGCAGGACCTCGAGCAGTAATCTCAGGATTACTCCCAGTGCCAGATGCTAGTGAGCCTG
Source organism: Carcharodon carcharias (assembly GCF_017639515.1). NCBI lineage: Eukaryota > Metazoa > Chordata > Chondrichthyes > Lamniformes > Lamnidae > Carcharodon > Carcharodon carcharias. The sequence continues at coordinate 30,930,744 of NC_054482.1, read as the reverse complement.
TACAAGATAAGGGTTATACCTTAACAGGGCCAGGATTAATATTTGTAAGTGCTGCTGGGGAAGGTTTAAACTAGCTTGTCAGGGGTCAAAAACCTGAGGGGTAGCTCAAATTGAAAGGCAATAAAGCTGGTAACAGGAAGTAAAAAAGTAGCAAGTGCAATTAAAGGCTGGCGGAACAAAGACGAGCATCAACTAGGCTTAGAATGTGGAAAAATGTCAAAAAGACAAAGTTAAAGGTGCTCTACCTGAATGCATGCAGCATTCACAACAAGGTAGGTGATTTAAAAGCACAAACAGAGGTAAATGGGTATAATCTAATTGTCATTACAGAAACATGACTACAGGGTGACCAAGACTGGGAACTGAATATTTAAGGATATTTGAAATTTAGAGAGGACAGGGAAAAAGAAAAGGAGGTGGTGTTCAACTGATAATATGGGATAGTTTCAGGCGTTAGTAAGGGAGGATCTCAGATCGGAAGGACAAAATGTGCAATCTGTTTGGGAGGAGCTAAGAAATAGCAAGGGACAGCAAACATTGGTATGAGATGTTTATAGGCCACCAAACAGTAGTGGTAGTGTAGGGCATGATATTAATCAGAAGCTTAAAGAAGCATGTAGCCTGGGTAATACAGTAATCATGGGTGACTTCAATCTGCACAGACTGGGTAAATCTAATGAGCACTGGCACTGTGGACGATGAGTTTCTGGAGTATGTCAAGGATGGTTTTCTAGAGTAGCATGTTGAGGAACTGACTAGAGAACAGGCTATTTTAGATCTAATATTATGTAATGAGAAAGGGCTAATTAATAATCTTGTTGTGAAAGAACCTTTAGGAATGAGTGACCATAACATGATAGAACTTTACATTATTTTTGAAGATAGGGTAGTTCAATCTGAAGTCAGGGTGTTAAATTTGAACAAAGGAAATTATGAAGGTATGAGGGGAAAATTGGCTGAGGTGGATTGGGAAAATACATTAAAAGGTATGATGGTACATAGGCAATGGATAGTCTTTAAAGAAATATCACATAGTTTATAGCAACTGTACATTCTTTAAAGGCACAAAAACCCCATAAAAGTCAAATCAACCATGGCTAACAAAGGAGGTTAAGGATTGTATAAGATTAAAAGAAAAGGCCTATAAAGTTGCCAGAACTAGCAGTAAACCTGAGGATTGGGAGCATTTTAGAATACAGCAAAGGAGGACCAAGAAACTGATAAAGGGAGAATAGAATATGAATTTAAACTAGCAAAGAACATTGGAAACTTTTACAGTCTGTTTTTTAGGTATGTAAAAAGGAAGTGTTTGGTTATGACAAATGTGGGTCCATTATAGACAGTGGGGAGAATTTATAATAGGCAATAGAGAAATGGCAGAGAAGCTAAATTGTTACTTTGTGTCTGTCTTCACCAAGGAAGATACAAGAAATCTCCCAGAGTTAGTGATCCAAGGGACTACGGAAAATGAGGAATTGAAGTTAATTAGTATTAGTAAGAAGGTTGTATTGGAAAAATTAATGGGACTGAAGGTTGATAAATATCCAGGGCCCGATAGTCTACATCCCAGAGTGTTAAAAGAAGTAGCTATGGAGATAATGGATGTAGGGATGATCAACTTTCAAAATTCTATCAATTCTGGAACTGCTCTTGCAGATTGGAAGGTAGCAAATGTCACCTCACTATTTAAGAAGGGAGGGAAAGAGAAAACAGGGAACTACAGACCTGTTAACCTTACATCAGTAACAAAATTAAAGCACATGGAATAGGAAGTAATATATTGGCATGGATTAAAGGATTGGTTAACAGACACAAAACAAGAGAGTAGGGATAAACAGGTCATTCTCGCGTTAGCAGGCTGTGACTAGTGGAGCACCGCAAGGATCAGTTCTTGGGCCCCAGCTGTTCACAATATATATCAATGATCTGGATGTGGGCACCAAATGTAATATTAGAAACATAGAAAATAGGAGCAGGAATAGGTCTTTCGTCCTTTGAGCCTGCTGTGCCATTCAATCTGATCCTCTATCTCAATGCCATAGTCCTGCTCTCTCCACATACCCCTTGATGCCTTTAGAGTCTAGAAATCCATCTATTTCCTTAAATATATTCAGTGACTTGGCCTCCACTGCCTCCTGTAGTAGGGAATTCCACAGGTTCAACACCCTATGAGTGAAGAAAATTTCCGCTCGACCTCAGTCCTAAATGGCCTACCTCGTATCCTGAGACTGTGACCCCTTATTCTAGACCTCCTCCCCCCACCACCCCCAGCCAGGGGAAACATCCTCTCTGCATCCAGTCTGTCCAACCCTGTCAGAATTTTATACGTTTCAATGGGTTACCCTCTCATTCTTCTAAACTCCAGTGAGTACTGGTCTTGTCAGCCCAATCTCTCCTCATACAACAATCCTACCATCCCAGGAATCAGTCTGGTGAACCTTTGCTGCACTCCCTTTGTGGCAAGTATATCCTTTCTTAGGAAAGGAGAGCAAAACTGCACACGATACTCCAGGTGTGGTCTCACCAAGGCCCTGTACAGCTGCAGTAAGACATCCTTGCTCCTGTACTCAAATCCTCTTACAATGAAGGCCAACATACCATTTGCTTCCTTAACTGTTTGCTGCACCTGCATGCTTGCTTTTAGTGGTTGGTGTACAAGGACACCCAGGTCCCTTTGTACATCAACATTTCTCAATCTATCACCGTTTAAATAATACTCTGCCATCCTGTTTTTCCCACTGAAGTAGATAACTTCACACTTATCCACGTTATACTGCATCTGCCATGTATTTGCCCACTCATTCAACTTGTCTAAATCACCCTGAAGCCTCTTAACATCCTCCTCACCACTCACATTCCCACCTAGTTTTGTGTCGTCAGCAAATTTGGAATTATTACATTTACTTCCCTCATCCAAACCATTGATATATATTGTGAATAGCTGGGGCCTAAGCACTGATCCTTGTGGTACTCCACTAGTCATTACCTTCCACTCCAAAAAAAGACCCATTTATTCCTCCTCTCTCTTTCCTGTCTGTTAACCAATTTTCAATCCTTGCCAATATAATACCCCCCAATCCCATGTGCTTTAACTTTGCACACATGTGAGAGAATGGATGTTATTTATTTAAATGTTTTTGGAGAATATTGTGTTATTCTGTAAAGAAGACTGGGTGTCTATGTGCGTGCGAATGATTTAATTAAGCTGAGCAAGAGATTGATAGGAGTCAAGTTTCTGAGGTGCTTGAAACATGAAAAGGATAAAGGTGTTAAGTTTGAAGTTCAAGTAAATAGGTTAGATCTAACATTTGCATTTTTAGATAAGTTGAGAGTTTGTTTGAATATCAAAGGGGAGTCAGAAGTAACAAGTAACATGTATCTGCAACTTGCAGGAGTTCCAAAGGTAATTAGTAGTGAGGACATTATATTTTATTGATCTGAAAGCAAAGACAAGATAGAGATATGAAAGATTTTATATTTGGAAGGATGTGAGTCTCAATGATGTATAAGAACAATTGAAACGGAGATAATGGGGGAAAAACGTATTTCAGTGTTACTGGAGACCTTAGGATAGAGAGGTAGCTGGAGCTGTTGAGCTATAGCTGGAGCTCTGGATTGAGAGAGGATGCAGTTTGAATCAATCACCCAGTCAAACCAGAGAAGTCTTGGGCTGCAACAGTTTTATTCTGAAGTGGATTCCACTGCAGAGTGGAAGAGGCTAGAGGTCATGTGGTATGCTTTTATTAAAGCTACAGCAATTTGCCTTGGATAATATTACAGGATTTCATAGTTAAACATCTATAAGTGAGTATTGCCTGGAAGGTGTTTACTTGTGGGTTTGACCAAGTAATGTGTTTTGGGGAATGTTTTGTTAGACTAACTTTAATTGTGTCACTGTAATCTTGTGTGCTTAAATTTTCTTTTATTTTTCTTAATGAAACTTTTACTTTTAATATTTAAAAATCCCAAAAGTGTTACTGGACCTCTTACTGCTGAGATCTGTACATCACGTTCAACGTTTTCAGAATACAAAAAAAAAAGGGTAAGCCAAATTTCCCTCTGGGATTTGGTTTGCGCAGCAATTAACGCTGGCTGTGGTCATAACAGTACTAACCTCTTAGGTGGGACTTTATCAAAAGGTTTTTGAAAATCCAAATACACGACATCCACTGGTTCTCCCTTACCTATGCTGCTAGTTACATCCTCAAAATACTCCAGTAGGTTTGTCAAACATGATTTCCCTTTCATGAATCAATGCTGACTTTGTGTAATACCACTGATATTATCTATTATCTAAGTGTCCTGTTTTCACATACTTTGTCATAGACTCTAACATTTTCCCTACCACTGATGCTAGGCTAACTGGTCTATAATTCCCTGTTTTCTCCCCCCCGCCTCCTTTTTTAAATTACATTTGCTGGGACTGTTCCAGAATCTACAGAATTTTGGAAGATGACTACCAATGCATCCACTATTTCCATGGCCACCTCCTTTAGCACAGTGGGGTGTAGACTATCAGGCCCTGGGGATTTATCAGTTTTCAGTCCCATTAAATTCTCCAGCACTATGCTTTTTGTAATACTAATTTCCTTCAATTCTTCCTTTTCACTAGACCCTTGGTTCCCTAGTATTTCAGGGAAGTTATTTGTGTCTTCCTCTGTGAAGACAGAACTAAAGTAGTTGTTTAATTGCTCTGCCATTTCCTTGTTCTCCATTATAATCATTTTTATTCATTCATGGGAGTGATGTCGCTGACTAGGCCAGCATTTATTGCCCATCCCTAATTGCCCTTGAGGTGGTGGTGGTGAGCTGCCTTCTTGAACTGCTGCAGTCCGTGGTGTAGGTACACCTACAGTGCTCTTAGGGAGGGGGTTCCAAGATTTTGACCCAGCGACAGTGGAGGAATGGCAATATATTTTTCATGTCAGGATGGTGATTGGCTTGGAGGGGAATTTCCAAGAGGTGGTGTTCCCATGTGTCTGTTGCCTTTTCCTTCTAGATGGTAATGGTTGTGGGTTTGGAAGGTGCTGCCTAAGGAGCCTTGGTGAGTTCCTGTTTCAGACTGTAAGGGAATTATATTTGTCTTCACTAACCTTATTCTTCTTACATACTTATAGAAGCTTTTATGTTCCTTGCAAGTTTACTCTCATACTCTATTTTTCCCCTCTTAATCAATCTCTTGGTCCTCCTTTGCCGAATTGTAAACTGCTCCCGTTCCTCAGGCTTGCTACTTTTTCTAGCGACTTTATATGGCTCCTCTCTGGATCTAATACTATCCTGAATTTTTTTAGTTAGTCATGGTTGGGCCACTTTTCCTGTTGTGTTTTTGCGCCAGAAAGGATTGTATAACTGTTGCAATATTTGCATGCATTCCTTAAATATTAGACATCGTCTATTCACCATCAAGACTTTTAATGAAGTTCCCCAATCAATCTTAGCCAACTCATGCCTCATACCTTCATTGTTTCCTTTGTTAAGATTTAGGACCCTAGTTTCGACTTGGACCTCCTTGCTTTCCAACCTAAGGAAGAATTCTATCATGTTATGGCCACTGTTCCCTAAAGGACCCCGCACATCAAGATTATTAATTAACTCCTCCTCACTGTACAAAACCAAATCTAAGATAAGCTGTTCCCTAATTGGTTCCTCAATGTACTGGTCTAAAAAACCCCATCTTGTACAGACTCTAGGGATCCATCCTACACAGTATTATCGTTAATTTGGTTTGCCCAGTCTATATATACATTAAAGTCACCCATGATTACTGTAGCACCCTTGTTACATGCATCTCCAATTTCCTGTACGACGCCGTCCCCTACCTTACCACTACTGTTTGGAGGCCTAGAGACAACTCCCGATTTTTTCCACCCCTTGCTGCCTCTTAGCTCCACCCAGACTGATTCTACGTCTAGATTTTCTAAGCCAATATCCTCTCTCACAATTGCACTAATTTCATCCTTAATAACAATACCACGCCAACTCCTTTTCCTTTTTGCCTGTGCTTCCTAAATATCAAATATCCTTGGATATTAATTTCACAGCCTTGGTCACCCTGCAGCCATGTCTCTGTAATCGCAATCATATCGTTACAATTTACATCTATTTGCGCTGTTAAGTCGTCTATCTTATTGTGAATGCTCTGTGCATTTGGATATAGTGCCTTTAGACTTGTCTTTTTACATTTTTTTTGTACCATGGCCCTATTTGCTGCTAGCCCCCATTTCCTCTGCCTTCTGCTTTTGCTTTTTACTTTTCTGTCTTTCATTTCTACCTTTGTCTCCCTCTCTTGTGTCTCTCCACTCAAGTTCCCATCACTCTGCCAATCTAGTTTAAACCATTCCCCACAGTACTAGCAAATACCCCTGCGAGGATGTTAGTCCCGGTCCCGCTGGGGTGCAACCTGTCCAGCTTGAACAGATCCCATCCTCCCCAGAATCTGTCGCAATGCTTCAGGAATCTAAATCCCTCCCCCCTACACCATCTCTCCAGCCATGCATTCATCTGGTCTAGTCTCCTGTTCCTGATCTCGCTAGCACGCGGCACTGGGGAGTAATCCTGAGATTACTACCTTTGAGGTCCTGCTATTTAATTTATTTCCTAGCTCCCTATATTCTGCTTGTAGGAACTCGCAGGACTTCCCCTCTTTTTTTAGAATCAATCCCAATGCCTCAGGAATCTAAATCCCTCCCTCCCAAACTATCATTCAAGGACCTGCTTTTTAATTTATTTCTTGGTTCCCCATAATCTGCTTTCAGGGCCTCATCCCTCTTTTTACCTATGTCGTTGGTACTGATATGGACCACAACCTCTGGCTGTTTACCCTCTCTCTTCAGAATGTCCTGCAGCTGCTCAGTGACATCCTTGACGCTGGCACCAGGGAGGTAACAGAAAGCAGGAGGAAGCAGCCACAGAAGCATTTATCTGTTCCCCTTATGATAGAACCCCCTAACATTATTGCTCTCCCACTCATTTTTCTCCCCCACTTAATGCTTTTACTCTGTTTGGCAGTCACCTATTCGCTTTCTGCCTGTGCACTCCTTACCTGCAGTGTGACCACCTCACTGTACATGCTATCCACGAAGATTGCAGCCTACAGATGCTCCACAGTGACCCAGCTGCAGCTGCAGCTCCGAAACGCAGGTTTTGAGTAGCTGCAGCTGGAGACACTTCCTGCAAACATGGCCACCCTGGACACTGGGAGTGTCTCTGACTTCCCACATCGCACAGGAGGAGCATTCCACATGGCTGAGCTTCCCTGCCATGACTTAACCTTAAATTACTCCCTTCACTTTTACTTGCTCTAATTTAAGGAATATTAAGGACAGTAGAAATACTTACCAGGTCCTACTTACCAAGACCATTGCTCCTCTTGTGCTGGTTCCTGCTCCCGCTCTGGTATCGGGCATGATTCCCCTTGCTCTTTAAGGCCGCTGCTCCTCTCACATTATCAAATGCCAAAAACAAAAGTAACATCTCTTTTGCTTCCTCCTCTATCTCCCTTAAATCACCCAAACCCAACTTAGCACTCTATTCTAAGTTGCACTCAAGTGCTAAGTTGCACCAAGTTGACTGGTTTTATTCGCTCCTAAGACAAAGGCTAGCGGAACCAGTTACAGCTGCTTCTTTAATTAACTAAGCCCAATTGCTCATCCAGTGGAGACCTTGTTAAAACTCTGTTTAAAGTGGGAACTTTAGAATTTAAACTGTAGATTTCAGTTAAATAACTACAAACAAAATTAGATTTTTACAAAGAGATTTTTTTAAAAAATACTCACCATCCACCAGCATCCAGTCCTATACTTAGGCCTATACTTACCAACCAATCAATTTTAAGGACTCCTGTGACATCACTTTTAGATTTCATCTGTAAACTCCCGGCTCTCCCTCTTTGAACTCCCGCTGCTTTATGGGCTTCCCCTATAGCAAGGTAATAGCCAACTACTGGAGGCTGAGGAAAGGTAGAAAATGAAAGGATCACCTCCTTCTCTGTTCACTGAACTCCCTCATTCACCAAATTCCAACTTAAGCACTCTAATGCAGCCCAAAGCAGCACTCCAGTGCAGATATATTTCCAAGTTCACGGATGACACAGCTGCATGGAAATGTGCGTTGTGAGGAAGATGCAAAGCAGCTTCATGGGGATTTGGACAGATTTAGTGAGTAGGCAAGAACATGGCTGATGGAACATAATGTGAAAAAATGGGAGGTTATCCACTTTGGCAGGAGGAACAGATGTGCAGGCTATTTCTTAAATGATAAGAGATAGAAAGTGTAGATGTAGAAAAGGACCTGGGTGTCCTTGTCAATAAGTCACTGAAAGCTAACATGCAGGTGCAGCAAGAGGATTTCAGCACAGGGGTAGCAAAATCTTTCTTCAATTGTAAAGAAGCTTGGTTAGACAGCACCTGGAGTACTGTGTGCAGTTTTGGTCCCCCTACTTTAGGAAGGATAGTATTGTCATAGATGGAGCGCAATGAAGGTTCACCAATCTTGTTCCTGGGATGGTAGGTCTGTCCTATGACGAGAGATTGGGGAAACTGTACCTGTATTCTTTAGAGTTTTGAAAAATGAGAGGTGATCTCATTGAAACCTACAAAATACTTAAAGGGATAGACAATGTAGATGCAGGTAAGATGTTTCCCCTGGTTGGGGAGTCTAGAACTAGGGGACACAATTTCAAAATAAAGGGGAAGTCACTTAGGACCGAGATGAAGAGAAATTTTTTAACTCAAGAGTTGTGAATCTTGGGAATTCTCTACCCCAGAGGGCTATGGAATTTCAGTCATTGAATATGTCTGAAGCAGAGATTGACAGATTTCTAAACACAAATGGCATAAAGGGATATGGGGATAGTGTGGGAAAAAGGCATTGAAGTGGATGATCAGCCATGATTGAATTAAATGGCAGAGCAGACTCGATGGGCTGAATGGCCTACTCCTACGTTCTTCCTGGATACCCTGCAATGTCTGTAGTTCAGACTCTAGGCCAACAATTCTGAACTGAAGATCCTTGAGCTGCAGACACTTACCGCAGATGTGAGTTCTCCCAGGATCGCAATGCTCGCCACAAACTCTCTCAAGCTGCAGTTACGGCATACCACCTGCTCTGCCATGTCAATCTAAACAATTTATTTAGTTAATAGCTTAAATTATTTTAGTGGTATAATTAATTTATCTAGTTTGCTAATTTAATAAGCAATAGTAAGTTACAGATTTTCTAGTTCAGGGTTTGATACACCTCTCTAGCTTAAAGAACAAAAATAAATCTGTAATTCTCAACAACCACCCACCTGTTGACCTGTGCCCTCGGTCCTTGATTTTCTTTGCTGATTTTAAAGCTCTGGCGCCCAACTTTGCGAGACCCTCGCTCTCCCGCAAGGCTACTCTTGGGCCGTATTTTATCCCAAGTAATCCCTTTCTCTCTAAGCAAGTCCACCCTCATGCCTAGTTTTATCCTTGGCCACTCACCCCACTCCCCTGCCAACCCTCCCTGACCTCCCATCCCACTCCACATTCCACCAGGTCATCTCTCTCTCTCCCTGCCTGCCACATTCTTCGAGAGGAAAAGGCCGAAGAAAGACAAACTTTTCAACATCATGTCTTTAATTTCTGGGATCAGCACGTAACTTAAATAAATGCCAGCATCCATGCAAATCAGCTTACAATGAAGGCTCAGCCCCCTCCAACTTACCGCTGGTCATATGGGACACCTTGGCCAGCTTCTTCATTACATTATCCAGCCGTGACTGGGTACTATCCAATTCATAGGAGAACTCATCAAGCATACTGTGGGAGAACAGAAGATACACAGGCTGAAACATAAAACTGAGGAGGAGGCTCCAATTTCACCCTTCATACGCGCTGCATTATTTATAGAAATTGCTCGACTCCACTTTATATTTAATTTTCCTTCTTTTGCTCAGATCAGAAACCTAGTTATTATTCATCTGCTAGGGCTACTTTACAATAAAGCTCCTAAGACCACCTCCCCTCCAAATATCACGCATATAGACTCACCCCAAAGATGCATACACACGTGCTCCTCAGATAAACCCTGCCCTCCAAATACAGACGCAAATATATACCATCCACACACACTGCCCACACACACAAAAAACAAAAACCCTCCCCAAACATATCACATCCCTCACATATAGGAACATGAGTAGACTATTTAACCCTCAAGCCTGTTCCATGATTCAATGAGATCATGCTTCATTTGTGACCTAACTCCACACCAGTCTTTTCTCCATATCCCTTAATATCTTTGGCTAACAAAAATCTGTCAATCACGGTTTTAAAATTCACAATTGATCTAGCATCTTTCACTATTTGTGTCTTTGCAAGAACGGTTTTCTAATTTTACTCCTGATAGGTCTGGCTGCCATTTCTAGACTCTGACCCCTTGTCCTAGACTCCCCAACCAGCAGAAATTGTTTCCCGCAATCTACCCTGCCTGCTCCCCTTACTATTTTGAAAGCTTTGTTCAATTCACCATTTAACCTTCTCAGTTCCAGTAAACATAACTTTAGTTTGTTCAATCATTTCTCTTTGGAGTCCAGGAATCCCTCACTAGCATATCTATGCTTTATCCCCCTCCAAGGCCAACATATCTTTCCTAAGATGTGGTGCCCAGGACCTCTCGCAGTACTCCAGGTGTGGTCCAACCAGGGTTTTGTGTATCTAAAGTATGACTTCTACCCCCTCGTATTCTAGTCCTTTAGATATAAAGGTCAGCATTCCATTAGCTTTTTCCATTAGTGTCTGTTCATGATATTTTAATGATCTATCCATTGTTTCCAGCTTTCCACCATTTAGAAAGTACGCTGTTCTATCTCTTTTTTAGGTCCAAAGTGGATGACTTCACATTTGCCTGGGTCGAAATCCATTTGCTAGTTTTGCACAATCTATTAATACCTCTTGCTTCCTTCTACACCGCTTACAATATGGCCGATCTTGAGTCATCGATAAATTGCATACGTGCCTTTCTTTCTCATTGTCCAACTGTTAATAAATATAGTGAGGTCTCAGCATGTTCCAGGCGGGACACCACTAGTCATGTCTACCAATTATAGTACCTGCTCATTATTTCTACTCCTTGCCTGCTTCCTTTTTATTTATTTGTTCACAGGATGTGGGCGTCACTGGCTGGGCCAGCATTTATTGCCCTTCCCTACTTGTCCTTGAGAAGATGGTGGTGAGCTGCCTTCTTGAACCACTGCAGTCCATATAGTGTAGGTACATCCACAGTACTGTTAGGGAGGGAGCTCCAGGATTTTGAACCAGCGACAGTGAAGGAACAGCGATATATTTCCAAGTCAGGATGGTGAGTGGCTTGGGGTGGGGTGGGGGGGTGGGGGAGCTTCCAGGTGGTGGTGTTCCCATCTGTCTGCTGCCCCTGTCCTTTAGATGGTAGTGGTTGTGGATTTGGAAGGTGCTGTTTAAGGAGCCTTGGTGAGTTCCTGCAGTGCATCTTGTAGATGGTACACACTGCTAGTACTGTGCGTCAGTGGTGGAGGGGGTGATTGTTTGTGGATGGGGTGCCAATCAAGCGGGCTGCTTTGTCCTTCTTGAGTGTTGTTGGAGATGCACTCATCCAGGCAAGTGAAGAGTATTCCATCAGACTCCTGACCTGTGCCTTGTAAATGGTGGACAGCCTTTGGGGAGTCAGGTGGTGAGTTACTCGCCACAGGATTCCTAGCCTCTGACCTACTCTAGTAACCACAGTATTTATATGGCTAGTCCAGTTCAGTTTCTGGTCAATGGTAACCCCCAGGATGTTGACAGTGGGGGATTCAGTGATGCTAATGCCATTAAACATCAAAGGGCGATGGTTAGATTCTCTCCTGTTAGAGATGGTCATTACCTGGCACTTGTATGGCGCGAATGTTATTTACCACTTGTCAGCCCAAGCCTGGATATTGTCCAGGTCTTGCTGCATTTGGATATGGCCTGTTTCAGTATATGAGGAATCGCGAATGGTGCAGAACATTGTGCAATCATCAGCGAACATTCCCACTTCTGACCTTATGACGGAAGGAAGGTCATTGATGAAGTAGATGAAGATTTTCCTAATCTCATAAACAGGTCAATAATTTGCCTTCAATTTTATGAGTTTTCATAAGTTTAGCTAGCAGTCTCTCATGAAGGACTTTATCAGATGTCCACCAGACGTCCATATACAAATAACATCCATGTGGAAAGGATGTTTCCTCTTGTGGGAATCTGGAAATAGGGGTCACTGTTTAAAAATAAGGGGTCACCCATTTAAGAAAGAGATGAGGAGAAACTTTTTCTCTCAGGGGGTCATGAGTCTTTGGAACATCTCTTCCTCAAAAGGTGGTGGAAGGAGTCTCTTAATATCATTAAGGCAGAGATAGATAGATTCTTGACAGCAAGGAGGTAAAAGGTTATTTTTAAGGCAGAGATAGATAGATTCTTGATAAGCAAGGGGGTAAAAGGATATCGGGGGTAGACGGGAACGTGGAGTTGAGGTTACGATCAGATCACCCATGATCTTACTGAATGGTGCAGCAGACTCAAGGGGCCAAGTGGCCTATTCCTGCTCCCAATTCGTATGTTTGTATGTTCATATCCACAGAAAATCCCTTGTGCAGTACTTTAGTCAACTGTTCAAAAATATTCAATCAGGTTTGTCAGGGATAACTCATGCTTTACAAATCCATGCTGGCTCTCTCTGATTAGCTGAAAATTTTCAATGTCTTCAGTCACTCTATCCTTAATCACAGACTCCAGTAATTTTCCAACATCAAATGTTAAGCTAACTGATCTATAATTCTCTGGTTTCCTTCTGTAACCTTATTTATATAGGGCAGTGAAATGTGCAATTTTCCACACTAAAGGAATAGTTCTTGAATCAAGAGACCTTTGGAAGATTATAGTTGGAGCATCTGCAATATTCTCACCTAGTTCTCTTAAATCCCTGGGATGGAAACCATCTGGTCCTGGGAATTTGTCACCTTTTAGTGCCATAATTTTCTCCATTACTTTTATTTTGCTTATGTTAACTTTGTTGAGTCTCTGTCCCTGATTCAATATTAGTTTCCTTGGGATGTCTGGCATGCTGACCTCTTCCTCAACTGTAAACACTGACATGTAAATACTGACAGAAAGTAATTCATTATTTAGTGTGTCCACTATTTCCTTATTTTCACTGTGAGCAAAGGCTCACATTGATCACTACTTTTGCCTAATGTTTAGTGTGTTGATTTTGATAGCCCTTACAAGTTTCTTCTCATACTCCCTTTTTGTAGTTCTTAGTATCTGTTTTGTCATCTTTTGCTGCTCTTCCCATCTTTTCCGTTCACCATGATTTGTGCAACTGTTTGCATTTTTGTTTGTTTTTTCTTTTATCTCATCCCTTTCTCTGTCATCTGTGGCTGTTGTTTTTTGGCAAGTAGAACTCTTGCTCTTTATGGGTGTATATTGATTCTGTATCATGTTAAATTTCGTTTTGAGCACCTCCCATTGTTCTTCTGTCAGTCTTTGTCTCATTCCACTGAAGTCAGCCTTACCTAAATTTAGAATTTTAATACTTTAGGCTATTAACTATATCTGACTCATAATGAAATTTAATGTTGGTGCTAGGACATATTGGGCCTGATTTTAACTCACTTATAACCCATTTACTTAGAGTTAAAATTAGGCACATCATTGCAGAAATTCACTCAAGAAATTCACTACCTTACTGACATGTGCTGGGCCTGCTTATTTCAATCCATATGAAAGTTAAAATCCCTCATTAAAACCACTTTGCCGTTGCTACATACATGTCTAATCTTAGCACTTATATAAGCTATCCCTTCACAGCAACTTCTCCCATACCTATATACACTCCTGTCTTAAATCCTTTCTATTTATTAATTCTACCCATAAAGTCTTCACTGCCGGCTTATCTCTTATATCCTCACTTATCACGGAAGTGATTTTATCCTTCATCAAGAAGGCTGCTCCTTTACCATTTTCCCTACCTTTCTTGTAGACCTGACCACCTTGCAGTCTTGTCTTGTCTTTCATCCTTCCTTGTACCAACAATAGGCTGCACTATAAACAATCTTTCTCCACTGATTTCTATTCTCCACTGCCCTCACTGCCTGTCCTACAGAGAGGCCAGTCCATGTTATGATATTATTCATCCATTCCATCTTGGGTCTCCCTTGTGTACGTTTTCCAGCAGTTTTTCTTTTCATCACCTCTCTTTCCAAACACACCACTCCTGTTCGCAACACATGTCCAAAATATGTGAGCTTCCTCAATATCACTGCCTCAAACAAGTTCCTCTTAACACCAGCTTCCTCAAGCACCCACTCATTTGTCTGCTTGGCCATCCATGGCACAAATAATATCCATCTAAGTCCTTTCATTTCAAAAACTCTTATTCAAGCCTCGTCACTCTTCTTGGTCATCCAGCTTTCACGGCCATACATTGTCAAAATGGCTACTATGTCATACCCTCCAGGTTGAATTTATGCCTGCAATTCATTCAATTTGTTCCTCATATCTACTATGAATTTGTATAAAGAATGCTTATTTGGGCCCCACACCCTAACCTGTCCTTCGGCTCCAAAGTTTTACTTGCACGTTTCTATTTCTTTCTCCTAATTGCTTTACATCTTTTCATTTTCCCTTCATCTGCAGGGCCTAAAGCACAATTTCTGATTGTTACTTTACTCTCTTCCATTTTAGTTGTTTTCAAACTACTATCTATATTACCTTCTGCACCTGAGTCATCTCCCTCACCTTGACTAAAGTCCCTGTGAACACCCTATTTATCCTTTCCACGAGGACCCTGGACCCAACTCAGTTCAGTGAAGCCTATCCCAAATCTACAGCTCCTTCCTGTCGCAAGAGAAAAAATGCCTCATTCAGCTATGCGCTCACTGTCCTAACATGTTTATCTCTATGTCAATTTGCACATGGCTCGGATAATAATCCACAGATTTAACTTATTTTTATTTAATTAATTTAACTCTTAATTTCTAGTACTCTCCAAGCTGAATAACTTGACTACTCTTTATGTTGGCCTGTGGAGACTGATCTCATCTCCAATATCCTTATTAAGCCTCAGGAGATCCCTCACCCTGGCACATACAAGCACATGCCCTCCTTCCCTCGCCCAAACACAAACCTTCCCCTCCCCACACGACATATCACCCACCACTATGCCCCCACACAAACATACCCCCTTCCCCCAACAATTGCACAAACAGGTCCCCTCAACAAACACACAACCCACCTCTCCCAAAAACACACCCACACCCCCAAAACATATCCTGCCCCCTCAAACACACACACCACCCCCCCCACACAAAGCACACAAAGATACCCCCACAAACACATCCCCTCCCCCCCACAAACATATCCCTCCCACACAAACATATCCCCTCCCTCTCGCAAACACAATTCCTCAACCCCCATAAAAAAACCACACAAACATGCCCCTTTCCCCACAAACATACTCCCACCCCACTCCACAAACATATCCTTTCCCCCACCCCCATACAAACACACAATGCTCTCCCTTCCACACACAAGATAAAATATTTACAATCATGGTTCCCCCGCCCACCATTCTGATTGCGCCAAGATCCTGTTTCAAATGATACTGTACAACAGTGCCCCCTACCAATCCCTTATGTTTATATTTGCCTCCATTTTGCCATGATGAAAGCCTGTGGCCCAGAGGCTTTCAACTTTTGATACTGTTTCTACTTGTCATGTCACCTAATTGATTAACAGCATCACTCCCTAATAGCTGAAAACAGGACTAATTGATTAACAGCATCACTCCCTAATAGCTGAAAACAGGAGCACTGGGAGGGGCATTACTTTCAGTACTACACATGGTCTTGGAGGTTTAGCCTAGCAGGGGAGTGTAGCTACGTCATATACCCTAGACCGGCAGAGCGGTCCTCTTCTAGGGGGTCATCCCCTACGACCGAGCGCTGAGCTTCGGGAGGGACGCACTTGGAGCTGTGATTTCAGTAAGCATTAGCAATCAATGTGTTTGTTTTGGTGCAAGCTAAGTGGATAAGCAGGGTAAACAACACTACTCAGTTCAGAAGGCCAAGACTGAACGCTGTCACACACTCCCAATCGCCCAACTGTCAGCTGACAGACCAGATTGCCCCTGGTTCAATTTGCAATATTTGCTCAGTTAGCTTATCTCAGCCAAGGGACTACAATGAGCAGCAGGCAGCAAGGGGAAGACCTAACTCGCTCGAGGCTCCTTTCATGACTCCATTCATATCTATCCAAGCACAGCCTGTGTACTACTCCAGCAATAGAGTTTCTTCCCATCCCCACACCCATCACCTCGAGGTTTCGGCAAGGGCCCATCCTTGGCATCTCCTCTTTACTGTCCACAAGCTACTCTTCTGTGACATCATCCATAGGATGAAGCCCAGTTTTCACACACACGCTGACAAAACCCAACTCTACCTGTCCTCACATGTCTTCTGTGCATCAAGACTGACATCCGCTCTGGGATGTGCCACAACTTTCCCGACCAATTGTCTTCAGCCTCTGACATAAATTCCACTCCACAGCCCCCACTCCCACCAACACCACCCACGCTCTCTTTCGTGACCATTTGCAAACTTAGCATTTTGTTCAACATGAGCCAAACATTAAACCCAACATCCTTACTGAAACCAACAATGCTTACTTCCACCTTCAGAAGGTCACAGGAAAGGAGGAGGCCATTCAGTCTCTTCAGTCTATTCTGCCATTTAATTAGACCAAAGCTGATCTGGATCTTAACTCCATCTACCCACCTTGGCTCTGTAACCCTTGCCACATAGCCTAACAATAAAAATCTATCAATCTCAGTGTTGAAATTTTCCACTAACCTCAGACTCAGCAGAGTTCCAGACTCTGGAATGAGGGTTCCAGATTGCCACTACTCTTTATACGAAGAAGTATTTCCTGTCTGTGCGAATTAGATTCACTTGCATCCTACCTGTGCTACTGAAACCCTCATCTATGTCTCCATCAACTCACACTTGAGACCAATGCTCTCCCTGCTGGCCTTACAACTTCTACCCTCGTAAAGAAATCAACTTTTTCAAAAATTGTCACTTTTTAATAATTTGTTCATGGGACATGGGCATCGCTGGCTGGGCCAGCATTTATTACCCATTCCTAATTGTCCTTGAGAACTGAGTGGCTTGCTAGGCCATTTCAGAGTCAACCACATTGCTGAGAGTCCATAGTCACATGTAGGCCAGGCCAGGTAAGGATTACAGATTTCCTTCCCTGAAGGACATTAGTGAACCAGATGGGTTTTTACAAAAAATAGACAATGGTTTCATGGTCATCATTAGACTTTTAATTCCAGAAGTTGTTACTGAATTTAAATTTCGCCATCTGCCATGGTGGGATTCAAACCCAGGTCCCACTAGTACTAGTCCAGTGACAATACAACTACGCCACCACCTCCCAAATGCTCTGTATCTAGTGTTCTACATATTTCTCCTGTCCCTTCAGGTCTTCACTGGAGGCAGATCCTACAATCCCCTTGAGTCCGCTCCCTGGAAAGTGGGCACTAAACCTCCGTACTTCCAAAACATCCCAGACAAAGCCTTTCAGTCACCCCTCCTCAACTTTCACTATTTAACTCGCCATCCCTTTCCTTATACATATCTGTAATTCACCTTGGGACATCTCTCAATTAAAGGCACCATCTACAACCTCTACTGAAAAGGACATGCAATGAGTGCGAATAGGGTGAGACTGGACTGTGGAACTCTTCCTAGTTAAATAACCTGCCAACACTTGCTATCTAGAGTGGTGCATGATCAGTGGGCATTTGGTAGAAGGCATCCAGAAGTTGTAAAACTACACTCCAACCCTTCTCAGTCACTTCAGACAAAGAAGGGAGAAAACTGGGCGCAGGGAATGACTGATTTTCACTCTAAGTAAAACCCATTTTTAAGGATCAAACGCAGGAGACGGGGGACAAAGAATGAAACTTAAAGCAAGTGATCAATTGAAACGACACTCACACTGCTTGTTCATCCAGCTCATTGCCAATCTTCTGCGACATGTTCTTCAACACTCCGATACTGCCCGATACTAGCTCTAGCTGATCATCCTGCTGCTCTGTAATCAACTGTGTGAGGACATGAGACAAAAAAAATAATGACAAGACCCAGGAACAGGGGTCATGTCTTACCAAGCTAATACCCATGCCCCCAACCCCTCCCATTATCTGCACTGGCCTCACCTCACCAGCTGTCATCATCCATCGCCAGCACTGGCCTCACCCAGGCTGTTAGATTCTGTCAGCAGACTAGCCTCCCCCCTGCTAGATTCCCATCTCCTATCACTAGCACTGCTCTCCCCCACAACATACTGCTCTCCCCCACAACATACTGCTCTCCCCCACAACGGTCCAAAGCTGCCAGAGGCCAAGATCAGGCCTTAAAGCAGCAGTTTTTCCTTTTGTTCTCAACCCAAACTGCTGATCATTTGTTGCTAGTTACAGTTCCACGGGCTTTTGCATTTGCTCTAGCAGTTCATGCAACTGGCTGCAGTGACTGGCAGCAAGCCATTCAACCGTGAAGCGATTGCGTCCTGGCTTTGTGCTCAGGGTCCACAAACATACTCCCTGCAGCACACACCTTGCTGGACATCTATCAGCAGCAGGAATCCGGCTGATTTCATCCCCAGCCTTCTCCCATACCTGGCGACGAGGCCAGTTTAATCGTCCTTCTGCTGAGATCTGTATGACCAGCACAGCCTGGGAAATCTACAATCTGCTGTGCAGATGATATAATTCAGACAGTGCCTTTACCTACCTGTTACACCCATACGCACTCAAAAACCTCACCCTCCCTCCACTCCTAAGACATTCTAGGCAACTAAGTCCATGTCTGAAACCCACATCCAAAGCCTAACCAACCTCCCCAATCCCTACCAGGAATGTTAAAAGAAACCCTGACAGAGCCTCCACTCCTGTCTCCTGCCCAGCTCTGACACATTGCTCACTCCCTATCCAGGTACCTGCTGCTGGATGTGCTGGTCCTCAATGAACTGCGAATTTGCTGCCTGAAGCTCTTGGTCCAGCCGGTTGTATTTATCTGAAGTGGAGTTCAGTCCCTGGTTTCCCCTGGTGCTCAGCAAAGTCTGCACACAGACAGCAAAAAAGAAACATTGAAAACCATTCAGTGGACTTTATGGGCCTTGGATTTTGCTGTCTGGAAAAGAAAGGCTTGTACTTATTAAACCACAGTGAGTGTCACAGAAATATCTCAAGGCACCTCACACACTGTGAATCACTATCAGGTGAACAGATTTGTTGTAGCTATTTTCCAAGCAAAAAGATCCTTCATTAAAAACAATGAGAAGAACTTGCATTTATATTGTTCTGTTCATAATTTTAGGATGGCCCAAAATGCTTTACAGCTAACTATGTAGTTCTGAAATGTAATCATTGCATAATATAAGGAAAAGTGGCAGTCAATTTGCACACAGTAAGGTTCCCAAATAGCTATTCTTCATTGAAATAATGCCTTGGAACTTTTATAACCACTTGAGAGGACAGATGGGGTCTCAGTCTAACACCTCACTGAAAGGTGGCACGTCTGACAGTGCAGTACTCTCTCAGTACTGCGCTGGAGTGTGTTAGCCCTGGATTACGTGATGCTCCTGGAGTGGGATTTGAGCCCATGACTTTCTGACACTTGTCAGTGTTACACACTGGGCCACGGCCGACACATTAATGACCAAATGATCTGATTTTGGTGGCACTGGTTTGAGGAAATCATGCCCAGCACACCACAGGAACTGGACAGTTGAGGCTCACTAGATTTCTGTGGCATACAACATCAAGCTGAAGCCATCCAGCTGGCAATCGACAGCTGGAATACCCACACGTTTTCCTCCCCTGGGACACTGAGATTCACTTGAGCAACCAACAGCCACCCCAGCTGAAATCTGTCAACTCAGCCCATGATCGAACCTACAACCTTCTGACCTTGGCATCTTGGCACCACACCAGCCTGTGCCAGGTCATCAGAGGGGTTCCTCAAGTTCGAGTGCCTTCTGAAGAAAAATGCCCTTTCTTCAACTCTTTAAAAACTGTGAAATGCCTTTAATTTTCCATGCAAGCAATTTCAAACTCTGGGAATGGAGTTTTTGGCTAACCTGCATAATATTGAAGGTAATGTTGACAATATCCATGAATATCCAATCTTGGAAACTGACTGGAAGGTTAAGGCCTACATTTTTCCCACTGAGATATCTCATCGTTATCCAAACGGCTGTGAGAAGTCCCAGCTTTGCTGACCAGTACTCATGAATTTTCATACTGTGCCCCTGTGCTGCAACACAGCACTGGTTGAAAATAAGCAAGAGTCAAATACAGGCTATTCACCTGTCTGTTCTTCTGTTCCACCAACACCTGCATTGAGGAACTGGACATGTGATCCTTCATTTCCTGTAAATGCAATGAAAAGGATTGGTATTCATTCTAGCAGATAATGGAAACATTCACCAGAAATGGATATGAACAACTGTAGTGAGCCAGCCTCTCCCTCTGTGAGTTTAGGGTTTACATCTACACATCAGCATCTTGAGCCAAAACCAACCCACTCAGCCCCACTTTTAAAATGTATCGTACTCCGCACTATCCTGTCAAACACTCCTCGGGCAGTTACAGCACGGGATTAGATGCAGAGTAAAGCTCCCCCTGCACTGTCCCCATCAAACACTCCCAGGGCAGGTACAGCACAGGGTTAGACACAGAATAAAGCTGCCTCTGCACTGTCCCATCAAACACTCACAGGACAGATACAGCACGGGGTTAGATACAGAGTAAAGCTCCCCTACACTGTCCCATCAAACACTCCCAGGGCAGGTACAGCACAGGGTTAGACACAGAATAAAGCTGCCTCTGCACTCTTTCATAAACATGCAGCAGAACAGTATCTCTACTGCATTAGTGACATTCTTGCACTTCCCACTCAGTTTCCTGTGATGTGTCCCACATGGCCAGCATTCCAACACTCATGTGACCTCTCCATAATTCCCAGACAGCTTTGAATCAGGCAGTAAGTGATTTGCCCAAAGATTTTCACACCCTCTCCCTCTCTCTCTGCTTTGCTGACTGAAAGCTCAACCTTACACTGTAGGGCTAAATCAAGGCTAAAAACCCATACCTGAGAGATGATTCTCAGAAAAAAAAAATCATAAAATCCATTAAACTGTACTGCAGCAGATGTTGCACCTGTTCCAGGGTTTTCCCAGTTGTGCCTGTCTCCCGTAAGGTAACAGAAATACTGTACATAAAAGCGAAAACAGCTATACAACATCAGATAACTGGATCTTCCAACTTCACAAAAAATTCATTCTTGCCTATACCTTGCATTCATTGCCCACACCTAATTGCTCTGACGACTGGCTGAAGTAGACAGCAAGCTAAGGCCAGTTAAGTGTCAACCATCTCCAAGTGGGACTGAAGTCCCAACAGGCCTGATTGGGTAAAAACAGCAGATTCACTTCACAAAAGGACATTAGTGAACCAGTTGGAGATTTTAAAAGATAATTCAACAACTCTGTGGGGTCACTTTTACTGAAACCAGTATTTTAACTGCTAAGATGGAATTTGGTTCGGTTCAGGCTCTGGCTTGCTAATCTAGTGACATAACCACTGCGATGCCGTTCTCCAAAGAAATTCTAGACACAAACATATAGGATAAAGAAACTGTGGCGTAAGTTGGAGCACAAAAGCACATTGCCTCCTACCTCTTCACAAAAGCTTTTAGATCCTGCTCTGCATCTCCAACATCCCAGATGCCAGCAAGGGGTGGGGGGGGAGGGGGGGGGGGGGGGGGGGGGGGGGGCGGGGGGGGTGGTGAGCCAGAACAAATATTTCCACAGCCCAGTCCCACTGAATCATTGCTATCAGTAACCATCACTTCCTCATTTACCTGTAACACATCAACAGGACTTACCTTTACAATTTGCTTTGTACTGGTGATGAATGCTTTCCTTTTGCTTAGTTCTGCTGGATCAAGGTTAAACTTCCGAGGATTCGTCTCCACAATACGTATGTTGCAGTCAAGGTAAATCGTGTGTGTTTACAGTGGAATGGCAATTTTATACTCTACAATCTGCATTGATAAAGCACCTTTATGTAGTAAAATGCCTCAAGGAGCTAACGATCCAACGAAAAAATAATTACTCAGATAACTGCAGCACCTTTTACAGCTGTACACTCCAAAACAAATTTTGCAATTTGACATAACAGTGGCACCACCAAATGTGTGCACATACTCTTAACACTGAATCTCTCAACGCTGCACCTTTTCCTCCTCCTTCTTTCTGCACCACACAACTTCCCAGCCAAGGATGTAAGAGGTGAACTCCTCTCAAATTGTTTCTCTCAAGACCTGTCCTTAGTTGCGAGGATGACTCGTTCTGTGATCTCCCACCCCATGACTTCCTTTTGATGCCATGCCACCATCACTGTAAAGACGGCAAATCCGATTTCACCATTGCCTATAGCCACCACTACAGAAAATCAGTTTGTTCTAACAATTGATTTTTCCATGTGCTAACATGGAGTTGCATTCCGTCCCCAAACTATACTGAAGTAACTCACTTTCTGAGCACTATCAAGAAGCTCAATTTGCTTAGCGAAGCATAAGTATTGTTACAATATTGTTGCAAGACAACATTTAATTGGAAACTGGTCTACTTCTAGGCTCTAATCTAGTCTGCCAAATGTTAGCCATTAGAAACGCTGATATTTGGGATATATTCAGTAGCTCTGCTGTATTTGCATGTTGCTACTTTCAATGTGTGCTGAATCTCACCTGCAGCTGGCTTCAGATACAGGAGAATACATGGCCTGACTTGCACTAACCAGCATGGTAAACACAGCTATCTCCAAGAGCTTCTTGTAACACTGCACAAAGTTAGCTCTCGAACTTCTAGAGGTTTCAACAGACCACAGCGTCCTGGTTTTATGGACAACATGGCCTGTTAAGACATAGCCGCTAAACTGGACACGCATGTTTGATACAAACAATAGAAAACTCCAGTTATTAGCAATTGCAGTATGAATGAGGTAAAACTGCTACATTGTTGTTAGATGTGGCTTTGAAGGAGGAACACTTGCAATTAAAGGGTATTAATAGTCTCATCGAGGTCCTCCAGGTCCCACTCGATACTACGGAGGCTATTCCGAAGCTCATTGGTTGTCCAGTCACACTCCTCCTTGCTGGCTGAAGAGGGTTCTGCTAAGAGCTCAGTCCATCGCTGGTACAGTCCTTGAGAAGTGTTCACTGCTTTCTGCACTTCGCTGGAAGAAAGGACACAGCATGAAACTGGTACGCATTAGCTCCTAGTTCAGGTCTTGAAACACAATGCTCACACCCTCATAACCTCAATCGTGCATTTTCAAGTAACTTCTTAGAGTCAACCATGGCTTAATGTTCTCACAACAGAGTCAGAATGTTATATGTTCAAGTTTACTCCAGGGACCTGAGAATAACCAGGCTGACACTTCAGTGCAGTATTCAGAGGCTGCTGCTGTGTCAAACTGTGGTCTTTCAAAGGAGATATTAATCTGAGGTCCTGTCTTTCCTCTCAGGTGGATGCAAAGCTCTCATTTAAGACCATAGTCATACCCTCTGGCACTATATATACAGAATCATAAAATACTTCCAGCACAGAAGGAAGACATTTGGTCCTTTGTGTCCATGCCAGCATTCTGAAAAAGTTAGTCCCACTCCCCCGCTCTTTCCTCACAGCCCTGTAATTTTTTTCTTTAGATAATTATCCAATTCCCTTTTGAAAGCTACGATTGTCCCTGCCTCCACCATACTCTCAGTCAGTGCATTCCAGATCCTAACCACTTGCTGTGTAACAAAGCTTTGCCTTCATGACACCTTTGGTTCTTTTGCCATTCACCTTAAATCGGTGTCCTCTAGTTCTTGACTCTTACACCAATGGGGACCAGTTTCTCCCTAGTTATATGGCTTAGGATTTTAACATAATTTTTAAATCTCCTCTCAACCTTCCCTTCGCTAAGGAAAATCACCCCAGCTTCTCCAATTTGTCCTTATAACTGAGTCCCTTATCCCTGGAAACTTCCCATAAATCTTTTCTGCACCCTCTCTAATACATTCACATCGTTCCTAAAGTCTGGTGACCAGAATTGGACACAATACTCCAGTTGAGGCCAAAACTGTGTTTTACAGGGATTCCTCATAATTTCCTTGTTTTTGTACTCTATAGATAGTTAGAGAGCCAAGGATCCCATTGTGCCTTACTAATCACTGTCAACCTACACCATCACTTCAGAAATTTGTGTACACTCCCAGGTCCCCCTGTTCCTGCACCCCCTTTAGAATTATACCCTTTATGTGATATTGCCTTTCCTCATTCTTCCTACCAAAATTTATCATTTCACATTTCGCTGCATTAAATTTCATCTGCCATGTGGCAACCCATTCCACCAGCCAGTCTGTGTCATCTTGAAGTCAATCACTATCCTCCTCACAGATCACAATACTTCCAAGGTTTGTGTCATCGATAAATTTTGAAATTCTGGCTGTAAGCCCAAGACTAGATCATTAATATAGCTCAAGAAGAGCAGTGGCCCCAGTACTGACCCCTGGGGAACCCAACTGTGTACCTTCCTCCAACAACCATTCCATTTCTTAACACTCAGTCAAGCTGCTAGAGTCCCTTTTATTCCATGGGCTTTAACTTTGCTGACAAGCCTGTTATGTGGCACTTTATCAAACATCTTTTGGAAGTCCATGGGCATCACATCAACCACATTACCCTCATCCACTCTCTCTGTTACCTCATCAAAAAACTCAAGCAAGTTAGTTAAACGCGATTTACCTTTAACAAACCCATGCTAGCTTTCCTTAATTACTTGTCTAAGTGATGGTCAATTTTGTCCCAGATTATTGTTTCTAAAAGCTTTCCCACCTCCAAGGTTAAACTGACTGGCCTGTAGTTGCTGGGCTTATCCTTGCAGCCTTTTTGAACAAGGATGTAACATTTGCAATTCTGCAGTCCTCTGGCACCACTCCCGTATCCGAAGATTAGAAAGGTTATTGTCAGTGCCTCCGCAGTTTCCACCTTACTTCCTTTGGATCCATCTCCATGCTGTCCTGGTGACTCAACAACTTTAAGTACAGACAGCCTTTCTAATATCCACGCTTTTATCAATTTTTAGCCTATCCACCACCTCCTCTTTCACTATAACTTTGGCAGCATCTCCTTCCTTGGTAAAAGCAGATGCAAAGTACTCAGTGCCTTTGCCATGCCCTCTGCCTCTATATGTAGATCACCCTTTAAGGTCCCTAATTGCCCCCACCTCTCCTCTTACTATCCTTTACTACTAATATGCCTATTGAAGGTTTTTTGGATTCCCTCGTGGGAATGTACCTCGACTTTACCTGAACTATCTCCTCTTTAAAGACAGCCCATTGTTTCATTACAGGCTTGCCAGCCTATCTTGGATTCCAATTTACCTGGGCCAGATCAATTTTCACCCACTGAAATTGGGCCTCCCTGAATTAATTATTTTTGCTGTGCTTTGATCCACTGACCCACACCATTCCCCAGCACCAGATTCAGAAGTGCCTCCTTTCTCACAGGGCCTGTAACACACTTCAGGAACCCTTCCTCTTCTCTGCCCTTTACAATATTACTATTCTGGTCTATATTAGGGTAATTTAAGTAAATCTCCCTTTTAATCACTACATTGGCTCCACCTTTCTTTAAATTACTTTTTTCTAATTATGTTTAAAAAAGATTTTATTTTTATGTACTGTCTGTATTCATCTTGGGTCTCTGCTGTATTATGAGCCTGACATTTATTCCAAACCTCTTTTTTTCTGTTTTATTTTAATAATTATATCTTGAGTCCTTTAGACAGCTCTAGCTTTGGATACCTTTGTCACAAAGGGGAAAGGAATGTGTCTGGTCTATAGCTGAACCATCTCACTTTCAAGGTCTCACGTTATTTAATCACTGTTTCATTGACCAATTTTTGATTCCAATTCATCTGGGCCAGATTGTATTCAAACTCAGCTCTGGTTCCATTGTTTGCACTCTTGCCTCTGAGTCAGAAAGTTGTGGGTTTAAGTCCCACTCCAGAACTACAGCACAACAATCTAGGCTGACACTCCGGTGAAGTATTGAGGGACAGCACCTCTGTCAGAGGCACTGGTTTTCAGATGAAACATTAAACTCAGGCACCCGTATTCCCTGTCAGGTGAATGCAAAAGATCCCATGGTACTATTTCAAACAAAACTGGGGAGTTCTCCTCATTGTCCTGGCCAACATTTATCCTTCAATCAATATCACAAAGACAAATTATCTGATCATTACCACATTCTTGTCTGTGGGAGCTTCCTGTGCACAAGTTGGCTGCTGCACTTCCTACATTAGTGAACTACACATCACTGGCTATAAAGTGCTTTGGGACACCCTGTAGTTATGAAAAGTGCTATAGAAATGCAAAGTATCTTTTTCTCACTGAAATGTCCACTCCTTCAGTTGAGCATTTTTAAGCCCAATTATTTCTAGTCCTTTTCCACTCCATTCTAAAGCTGTTTTCAAATCACTACTGCCCAAGTGCTCCCAACTTTATTCCTCATCAAGATAATTTGAGTGTTTATCTTATTTCAACTCATCCCTTTAGGCCAGTTCTACCTTCACACCCATTTTCTGGTGTATGAAGGAAGGTGGCTGCAGAGCCCAACCATTCAATCTACAAACAATACCCTGGAACGTATACATAGGTGTGTGTGAACATAAACCTATCCTCACTAACCACAGCAGAAATCAATGAATCTGAGCAGGAACCTTGCCCTTTTCGAAGCTGAGGTCAACTGCAGCACCCAGCTAACTCAAACAAGCCAGAGAATGTCCCAGAGTTTATTTACCAAAAACAATCGGAGAAAGACCTTTTAGCTCTACTTTTAGTTCTCATCGGCAAGTTAACATTTTACTCTAAAGCTGAGTTAGGAAAACACCCATAAAGATGGGAGGACCTAGGTTTGGCAGGATGGGTTACAGAGAGAAATCTGTCTCCCCATCTAGACCCTGTTTCTGTCCAGCTTCACACAAGAGAAACCGTCAGTCAGATTGACAACAGCAGATCATCTACCAGAGCCTGAGGGGGAGTGGGTCTGGGTGTGGGTTTGGGTTTGATCACCCACCCTCCCTCCCTCTCGTCTTCCATCCCCTCCCACTGCCCCCCTCATCATCCTCCCCCATCCCTCTCCCACAGACCCTCCCCAACGCTAGCCCCCACCACTCCCACTCCACTCCCAGCTCACCCCCACCACTCCCCACTTCTCCCCCAACTCCCAGTCCACACTCCCCATGCCCCCCGTTCCCACTCACCACGCAGCACCTACTCTCCCCCACCTCCACCTCCCCACTCAGCCCACCGTTCCTACACCCCACTTCCCTCGCCCCGACTCCCCTCCTCCCCACCGCAACCACTCCCCCACACTTTCTCCCCACTCCACTCCCTCCCAAAACAAACGCCCCCACCTCGCCCCCTCTCAAACAAACGCCCCCACCTCCCCACCCTCTCAAACACCAACCCACCCCCCTCCCCTCTCAAACACCAACCCACCCCCCTCCCCTCTCAAACACCAACCCACCCCCCTCCCCTCTCAAACACCAACCCACCCTCCTCCCCTCTCAAACACCAACCCACCCTCCTCCCCTCTCAAACACCAACCCACCCTCCTCCCCTCTCAAACACCAACCCACCCTCCTCCCCTCTCAAACACCAACCCACCCTCCTCCCCTCTCAAACACCAACCCACCCTCCTCCCCTCTCAAACACCAACCCACCCTCCCCCCCTCTCAAACACCAACCCACCCTCCCCCCCTCTCAAACACCAACCCACCCTCCTCCCCTCTCAAACACCAACCCACCCCCCTCCCCTCTCAAACACCAACCCACCCCCCTCCCCTCTCAAACACCAACCCACCCTCCCCCCCTCTCAAACACCAACCCACCCCCCTCCCCTCTCAAACACCAACCCACCCCCCTCCCCTCTCAAACACCAACCCACCCCCCTCCCCTCTCAAACACCAACCCACCCCCCTCCCCTCTCAAACACCAACCCACCCCCCTCCCCTCTCAAACACCAACCCACCCCCCTCCCCTCTCAAACACCAACCCACCCTCCTCCCCTCTCAAACACCAACCCACCCTCCTCCCCTCTCAAACACCAACCCACCCTCCCCCCCTCTCAAACACCAACCCACCCTCCCCCCCTCTCAAACACCATTACCACCTCCCCCCCTCTCAAACACCATTACCGCCTCCCCCCCTCTCAAACACCAACCCACCCTCCTCCCCTCTCAAACACCAACCCACCCTCCTCCCCTCTCAAACACCAACCCACCCTCCTCCCCTCTCAAACACCAACCCACCCTCCTCCCCTCTCAAACACCAACCCACCCTCCTCCCCTCTCAAACACCAACCCACCCCCCTCCCCTCTCAAACACCAACCCACCCCCCTCCCCTCTCAAACACCAACCCACCCCCCTCCCCTCTCAAACACCAACCCACCCCCCTCCCCTCTCAAACACCAACCCACACCCCTCCCCTCTCAAACACCAACCCACACCCCTCCCCTCTCAAACACCAACCCACCCCCCCTCCCCTCTCAAACACCAACCCACCCTCCTCCCCTCTCAAACACCAACCCACCCTCCTCCCCTCTCAAACACCAACCCACCCTCCTCCCCTCTCAAACACCAACCCACCCTCCTCCCCTCTCAAACACCAACCCACCCTCCTCCCCTCTCAAACACCAACCCACCCTCCTCCCCTCTCAAACACCAACCCACCCTCCTCCCCTCTCAAACACCAACCCACCCTCCTCCCCTCTCAAACACCAACCCACCCTCCTCCCCTCTCAAACACCAACCCACCCTCCTCCCCTCTCAAACACCAACCCACCCTCCTCCCCTCTCAAACACCAACCCACCCTCCCCCCCTCTCAAACACCAACCCACCCTCCTCCCCTCTCAAACACCAACCCACCCTCCTCCCC